>NC_041381.1:110098641-110129529 GCF_002162155.2 Triticum dicoccoides | reverse complement strand
AGAAGGACATTGTTAAGTGTGAGTGTGTGTTTTGCCCATCCAGGAGGAAGTTATGTGCACAAAAGAGGAGAAATATTCGATGTGGCGTTAGGATTGAGGGTAATTAACTACGTATGGAGACATAGAGACCTTGAACGTGCATGTGTGAGAGGTATACATGTATACCGGGGATGTGTGTGTGTGCGCGCGCATGATCGAGATAAAAGAAAGAATACATAAGTCATAAGATCAATGACATGGGAGAGACGGGTCGGTATGACAATATGCATGCATGTGAGAATGCAGGGAAGAAGGCCCGACAATTGAGCATTTGTTTTTGTCTTTAAGAGATAGTGGCGTGGGATGGAGCATGCATCTATGGCGAGCAGAGGGGGTGAGGCGCAACGATTGTGCAAAAGAGATCAACCTATAAATGCATATGTATGGAGAGACATATATAGTGTGGGTGATAGGAAGCAAGACTCCGTGCGAGAAAGAAATGTTGACGGAGAAACTACATATATATACAGAGATGGAGATGCTAGCTAGAGGGACATCCGTTAGTTTGGGTGTTGGAGATAACCGCCGGGTGGTTCAAAGGGTGAAGTTATATATGTGTGTGAGAGGGCACTTGACTGCATGTAGAGAGAAACATATGTAGTGTGCCTGATAGGAATCAAGAGTGAGGGCGAGAAAGAAGGTTGATGGAGAAACAGATAAATAGAAAGATAAAGATGCTAGCTAGTGTGTGTTAGAGATAGGAGTCGAGTGGATCAGAAGGCTGGGTTATGTGTGTGGGTGTGAGAGAGATAGAGAGAGGGTGCATGTGAGTCACATACAAACAGATATCAGAGAGAAATGAGGTCCAGAGAGACGGAGTTTTGTGTCTGCGAGAGAGAAAGATATTTCACAACGAGAGTGATAGCTAGAGAGACATATGATGGACCACAAGATATCTCTAGGGACAGAGGGTGTGTTTGAGCGACATACAAGAGAACAATGGAGAAATATGAGACCCTGGGAGACAGAATTTGTGTTTGTGTGTGAGAAAGAGATATTGAAGAGGAAGAGTTGTAGGTTCTCATATCTAAGGAGCGAAAGACATCTTTGTATGAGGGGTGTGCGAGTGGCACACATGGGAATAGTTGAGAGAAATGAGACCCCAGGAGAAAAAGTTTTGTGTTTGTGTGAGAGAAAGAGATTCCACATGGAGCATCATAGCTAGAGACACATAGCAGGGAGCGAGATATACTTAGAGAGAGATAGAGTGATGAAGGTCGAGGGAGAGAGTACCGTCAGTGTGTTACGAAGATAAAAGATCATTGTCGACATACAGGTAGCACGAGAGATGCCTAAGAGACGATGAACGCGTATAGGTCTAGAGAGATAGTCCTATATAAGCATGAGTGATAGCTATATGAGACGAATATCTGGATTAAAGGGGATTCAAATATTTAAACTGGAGATCATGACATCGATAATATCATAACACAAATTGGTGTATCAAACATGCATATTCATTTGAATTTGGGCACACGTGTAATGTTATATAGTTTATCAATATTGGTAATCCATAGATTCTTCAATTAAAAAATGCATGGTTTATATGCAATTAATGTCTAAATGGGATTACACTATATGTTGCGTGTGTGAAACACATTATACATGTTTGAGAAGTTAAAAAACCGCATGAAACACACATTAATTGGAGACAGTTAGCGAGGAACCCATACTTCACTGGCTACACCACTAGCCCCACCACACAAGACCTGCACTCCAGCAAAAGGTATACCAATTTCATTTGCCATAGCACGAGCCATACCACAAAAAAATCCCACTCCAGCAAAAAGTACAGCAAGTCCACCGGCCGAAGACCTATCCCAACTGCAGAGACGGCCAATTCCTGCAGGTTGGAACCCCATTCCATTTATTCCCAATTTAAAAGACAATGCTTTCAATGTTGTTAGGGACTACGTGCATATATTCCCATCATGGGAAGATTATAGTGAAGACAAACACCATTTTCACATCTTCCTGTCCAACTTACGTGTAAGTGCTATTATTCCTGGTTATTATTTTCCTGTTTTCTGCTGATCGAACACATCAATGATTTACATTACATTGTTGTAACTAGCTGAGGGTCAATCTGGATAGTCATGAAGAGCAAAGCTTGCTTGTGCTTTTCAAGGAAGCATTGCAGCAGTATCGGTGTTACCTGAGGAAATCACACTTTGATGGCAAGTTTATAAACGAATTTCCGGTGAAGTCTCCTGTGCTAAATTTGGAAGACATTGAATGGAAAAACCTTGTTATGCACTGGTCTCGTTCCCAGGATGAGGTACTGTCTATGAAATCACATGACAATTTGAACTTCTACTTTTCCGTAGGTGCCTTACAGATCTTTTTTGCAGGAAATCTGCTCGAAGAAGAATTCCGGTTTGAAAAGAACGATAGGATATCGCAAATATGCTGCCCACTGCTTTGCTCTTGTTAGTACTTGTTGTCCTATATCACTGTACTTGCATACATACCTGGTTCATTATGTGACAGCAGTATGCATGATAGCTTGCTTATCAATTGTTCGCTCCAAATTATCTGATCTATATGAATGGTTACATTAGTGTAGAATACATCCAATGCCAATGAATTTTTTTAGCTCTGCATTGTTCTTGTAAGTACATGTTGTCCTTTATTAGTGTACTTATATTGACAGGTAGTTGTTCATGTACCATCACTCTGCAGCTTATTTTCCTTTGCCCTCCATTTTCTACACAGCAGATCTGTATTTACTCTTACCATAAGGTTAGTACTGAAGAACTTTAGCTGTGCATTGCTCTTGGCTGTGCCTTTTGCCTGTATTGCTGCACATACATTTATAGCTACTTGGTTATGTAGCATCACTCTTCATCTTATCTTCAATATTCTCCATTTTTTCGTATATTATCACATCTATATTTACTCTTAACAAAATGTAGAATAAAGGCAATGCTTATGAAGAACATTTTGTGCTAAACTTCTTGAATTGCCCCCCCCCCCATCACCATGGACAAGGGCTTTATAGAGCCTGTCTTCACCAGCAATGTAAGTTTGTCCTTTTCAAGCCTTCAAACTTTGTTGTGTATATTTGGTTAGGCATGACTGCAACAACTGTTTCTTTTTGGTGTTTGCATCAAATTGCATGTTTAAAGTTTATTATGTAGTTCATAAACAAAAGTTTGTCCTTCTCAATTTAAGTTTTCAGTTGTACAACCAAGTTCCTTCTTCATACCATGTAAATTAAACTATACAGAGCAAGTGATCTTCTTTTGCACTGCATGTATGCTTCTGTTCTTCATCCGCAATCCAGTGGTGTGGTGAACCTACCCACTACAGCACAATGTCATATTCTGCAATGTCTTAACTATGAACAATGTCATATCACCTGCAAAAAAAGATTCTACTACTACCTCCATCCGAAAATACTTGTCATTGAAATGGATGTATCTAGATGTATTTTAGTTTTACACACATTCATTTTGATGACAAGTAATTCCGGACGGAGGGAGTATTATTTAAACCGTCTCTTTATTTGCCGATTTGAAATGGGATAAATTGACAGCACACTAACCATTGATACTTATGAGTTCTTGATCTGTAATCCAGTGGTGTCATGAAGCTGCCAACTCCTTCACAATGTCATTTCCTGCCATGTCTTGACTTGAACAATACCATATTGTGTTAATGCAATTTTAAACTGTGTCACTTTATTCGTCAGCAAGAAATGTGATGAATTGTCAGCACTGATACTTTATGTGCAAAACCTGTCATCTATCTGCTTGTTTATCCTTCAGAGTGAGGAAGATATAAGTGTTGAACAAGCGCAGTCTCATCATCTTGCTCAGCTGCTTGCGCTGTAGCTCCCCAGCAGGGCTAACCGTTCTTGAACTCTATTGAAGTGCTGTTGGTTTTGTATATTATTTTGTCGGCGTGTTTATTTGCACTAGTGGCGATCTTTGATGCCCAGTGTATGTAATCTGCTGTCTGCTTGTGCTTTATTGTCATAGTGGCGAACTTTGATGGCCAGTGGATGTAATATGCCGTAATTTCTTTATTGTATAGTCTAGGTTTTTTCTTATTCACGATGTTGCAGTTATTTTACTATATATATATCCTGTCTTCGCAGTAAACCGGCCAAACCGTAAACTTACAGTACATAATCAGGCCGTCATGCAATCACGGTGTATGATCCGCATCATGGGTCCCGTCAAACTGGCCCACTAGTAGATTCGGCCCTTTAATAGGCCGAGTAACCCCCTGCCCTCTTTTCGCAAGAAAACTCAATGGGCTTTTAGGAGGCTGAGAAATAGGCTGGACCTGAAACATGCTGAATAGCTCACGGGCAGGCAGCAGCCCGAAATGGACCCCGGCCCATCATTGTGCGAATCAATTCACGGGCTTTTAACAGGAAAAAGTTGTCTCGGTCCTTGTTTGGCCCAATCAGATATCGGCTGCGAGCAGGCTGGATGCAAACCAGGCCGTTGTTAGGCCCAACTATATGACGGGCTTTTAACAGGCCGAAATTAATATAGGGCCGAAATGTTAAATGAGCCCTTAACAGGCTGAAACTAATATCAGGCCGAATTACTAAATGGGCCTTTAGCAAGTGGGCCCAAAAGAATAGCGTCCAGTCAACGGGCCGAATCTAATATGGGCCATAATTGAGCCCAAAGCCTCTTAAAGGGTCGGACCTGATCTGGGCCGTGATTTGGCCCAGAAAGTGGGAGGCTTTTAACGGGCCGGATCTTATATCGGCCATTATTAGGCCCAGAACGTGGCAGGCCATTAATGGACCGGATCAAATATGGGCCGGCATTTGGCCCAAAACATGGCAGCCAGTTAATGGGCCGGCCTACTAGGGTCCTCAAAATCTTGTGGGCCTACAGCTGGGCCGGCCCATTAATGTCAGTGAAATCTCGTGGGCCTTTAGCTGGGTTGGCCGATTAATATCCGCAAGAATTTTGTGGGCCTTTACCTGGGCCGGTGCTACATCTTGAGCTTGCGTTGGTTTTCCTCGAAGAGGAGAGGGTGATGCAGCAAAGTGTAACGTAAGTATTTCCCTCATTTTTTAGAACCAAGGTATCAATCCAGTAGGAGGCTCCTAAAAAGTCCCACGCACCTACACAAACAAACTGAGAACTCACAACCAACTCAATAAAGGGGTTGTCAACCCCTTCACGGCCACTTGCGAAAGTGAGATCTAATAAAGATAGTATGATAAGATAAATATATTTTTGGTATTTTATAAGATAGATGAAAAAAGTAAAGATGCAAATAAAGTAGATTGAAAGCAAATATGATAAGAGATAGACCCGGGGGCCATAGGTTTCACTAGAGGCTTCTCTCAAGATAGCATAAGTATTACGGTGGGTGAACAAATTACTGTCGAGCAATTGATAGAAAAGCGCATAGTTATGAGATTATCTAGGCATGATCATGTATATAGGCATAACGTCCATAACAAGTAGACCGACTCCTGCCTGCATCCACTACTATTACTCCACACATCGACAGCTATCCAGCATGCATCTAGATTATTAAGTTCATAAGAATAGAGCAACGCATTAAGCAAGATGACATGATGTAGAGGGATAAACACATGCAATATGATATAAACCCCATCTTGTTATCCTCGATGGCAACAATACAATACGTGTCTTGCAACCCTTTCTGTCACTGGGTAAGAACACCGCAAGATTGAACCCAAAGCTAAGCACTTCTCCCATGGCAAGAAAGATCAATCTAGTAGGCCAAACCAAACTGACAATTCGAAGAGACTTTCAAAGATAACTCAGTCATACATAAAAGAATTCAGAGAAGATTCAAATATTATTCATAGATAAACTTGATCGTAAACCCACAATTCATCGGATCTCGACAAACACACCGCAAAAAGAGTTTACATCGAATAGATCTCCACAAGAGAGGGGGAGAACATTTTATTGAGATCCAAAAAGAGAGAAGAAGCCATCTAGCTAATAACTATGGACCCGTAGGTCTGTGGTAAACTACTCACAACTCATCGGAGGGGCAAGGATATTGATGTAGAGGCCCTCCGTGGTTGCTTCCTCCTCCGGCAGAGTGCCGACAAGGGCTCCAAGATGGGATCTCGCGGATACAGAAGGTTACGGGGGTGGAAATTGTGTTTCGTGGTGCTCCTGGATGTTTTCGGGGTACGTAGGTATATATAGGAAGAAGAAGTACATCGGTGGACGCCCGAGGGGCCCACGAGACAAGGGGCGCGCCCTCCTATCTCGTGGGGCCCTCGGAGCTTTCTTGACTTGCACTCCAGGCTCTCCGGATCAGATTTGTTCCAAAAATAACGCTCCCGGAGGTTTCATTCCGTTTGGACTCTGATATTCCTTTTCTTCAAAATACTGAAATAGGCAAAAAAACAGCAATATGGGCTGGGCCTCCGGTTAGTAGGTTAGTCCCAAAAATGATATAAATGTGTAAAATAAAGCCCACAGACATCCAAAAGGGGTAATATAATAGCATGGAACAATCAAAAATTATAGATACGTTGAAGACGCATCAAGCATCCCCAAGCTTAATTCCGGCTCGTCCTCGAGTAGGTAAATGATAAAAAAGAAATTTTTGATGTGGAATGCTACCTAGCATAATTCATAATGTAATTTTCTTTATTGTGGCATGAATGTTCAGATCCAAATGAATACAAAATAAAAGTTCATATTGACATAAGAAATAGTAATACTTCAAGCGTACTAATCAAAGTAATCATGTCTTCTCAAAATAACATGGCTAAAGAAAGTTATCCCTACAAAATCATATAGTCTGGCTATGCTCTATCTTCATCACACAAAGTATTTAATCATGCACAACCCCGATGACAAGCCAAGCAATTGTTTCATACTTTAATAATCTCAAACTTATTCAACTTTCACGCAATACATGAGCGTGAGCCATGGACATAGCACTATATGTGGAATAGAAGGGTAGTTATGGAGAAGACAAAAAAATAGAGAAGATAGTCTCACATCAACTAGGCGTATCAACGGGCTATGAAGATGCCCATTAATAGATATCAATGTGAGTGAGTAGGGATTGCCATGCAACGGATGCACTAGAGCTATAAATATATGAAAGCTCAACAAAAGAAACTAAGTGGGGTGCATCCAACTCGCTTGCTCACGAAGACCTAGGGCATTTTGAGGAAGCCCATCATTGGAATATACAAGCCAAGTTCTATAATGAAAAATTCCCACTAGTATATGAAAGTGACAATATATGAGACTCTCTATCATGAAGATCATGGTGCTATTTTTTAGCACAAGTGTGGAAAAAGAGATAGTAGCATTGTCCCTTCTCTCTTTTTCTCTCATTTTTATTTTTTTCTTTTTTATCTTTTCTTTTTTTCTTTGGCCCCCCTTTTTTCTTTTTGGCCTTTCTCTTTTTTTTCTCTTTTTTTGTAAAGTCCGAAGTCTAATCCCGACTTGTGGGGGAATCATAGTCTTCATCATCCTTTCCTCACTAGGACAATGCTCTAATAATGAAGATCATCACACTTTTATGGATTTACAACTCAAAGCTAGAACAAGATATGTCTCTATATGAATGCCTCCGGATTTTTTTTTTATTATTATTTTATTATTTTTTTATCTTTTTTTTATTTTTAGGCGACAAAAAAAGTTCGCCTCCCACCTAGCTCCTCCCACCTTGCGCCGGTGGCCACTCTCGCCCCAGCGGCCACCCCCTCCCTACCAGTGGCCACTCCGGCCCTGGTAGCCACCTCACTCCTCAAGATGATGCCCTTTGCCCTGAACTTTGATCGAGGGAAGAAGTTTCAAGCGGATATGAAGGCCAAGTTTGGGCACCCGGTGGTTTTCTCCCCGGGCTTTCGTCAAAAGGAGTTCACTATGGTGGTTTGTTTTGCCCATGCTTCTTTCAGGCTTAATGTGCACACGGTTAGTGTTTCTCTTCTTGCCATGTTTGGGGGTTATGCGCAAGGATTTCGTGTTCGTTTCTTGAAGGATAGGTCCTTCAAGTTTTCGGTTGCTTCTAAAGCAGTGGGTTTTGAGATCTATAATGCGGGTAAAATCGTTGAGAAAGATTTTGAGTTGGTTTTTAACCTCTGGAACTTTGGTGGCACAAATTGGCAACGTGAAGAGGCTCTGTTCTATGCTGAGCTTGACAAAGAATGGACTTTAGTGGGTAGGTCCGGCAAGGCCATTGTTCCTCACTCCGGCGATCACCGGAGCTATTCCGCGGTGGTGAGGGATGGCAGATCAGTTTTCGAGCGATTATCAGGGCGCATTCAAGAGGGCACTAATCAAGGTAGTAATAATAATGATTCATTACTCCTTAACCCTAGTAAGGCCAGGCCACTGATGGAGCACCAAGGCACTCAACGTTCACGTAATCACGTGATCTGCTATGCATGCGGGGCCAACGGTCACATGGCCCGTTTTTGCACTACACCAAATTTACCTGGGCTCTGGCCTTTTATTCCTTTTGACACTTTCAAGAGCCCACCAGAAGAAGCCTGGGCCGAGGGTGCAGTGGAGTCTTGGTTTCGGTGTCTTGGGCCGGCGGCACAGACTCGGCAGGTGCCTTCATTTAAGGAGCTGGTCAAGGATTTTTTTCCCAAACTTCCAGCCGAGACCGACGCTTGCCTCCTCGCCTTCCACTTCACCTTCCTTCCCTGCTGCCACCTCTGCTTCAGCCTCGACAAGCTCGCCGCCGCTGCCATTGTTGTTGGACGGGGCTCTGGTTACATCCTTGCCAGAGTCGTCGTCGATGGCCAATATCCCAATAGACCCGCAACCTTTCGTCCCGCAAGGTTTCCAGATTCAGGCCATTGAGGGTCGCAATGGTGTTTCTCGCATGATTGTCCCGCATCGCCAGAGAAGGCACGAGGATTGGGCGATTGCAAGCATCTTCCTGCATCCGAATGAGGTATTCTTTCCAAATGTGTGTGATGTTCTAGAGGAGTTTCTTCAGGAAGTTGCACAAGTTGGATTTACAGAAATCCAGCCCTGCCCTTTTGGGGAAGCCTACGTCAGGTTCACACATGTCAGAGATCGAGACAGGCTCATTCAGCAGGGTCCACATGCTTTTGGTGATGTTTTTATCTTTTTTACAAAGCGAAATCAAGGTAGAAACTGGCGTCGTGTCCATTTCAACAAAACTTGTTGGTTGCTGTTTGTGGGGGGCCCGTTTGATTTCTGTAACTCTGAAGATATAGCTTCTACGATTTCCATGTGGGGTAAGATCATTAGTTGGGAAAGAGAGGATGCATTGAAGGGTAAGATTTTGTTTAAGGCTAGAGTCACAGAGCTTGGAGACATCCCAAAGAGTATTAGATGGTCTGAAGGAGAACAATTTGAGGAGGAATCTTGGACCTGCTCTGTTGAGGTTCTTCTTGAGGAAATGTTGGGTGGTGGACCTGCTGATGAAGATCCATTTCCACCTGATGGTGTGGACCCACACCCTGTACCTCAGCATGCCAATGATTTCCCTGGTTTTCAACCTCTGCCTGGTCACAACATGCATGCTCCTAATGAAGACTGGGATGATTGGGAAGAGCAAGTAGAGCAAGGGGATCATTGGGCTTTCCCACAGCCAACTCCTATTCTACCTCAACAGCCTCCAATTGAGATTCCAGCTCTGCCAGAGGATGGAGCACCCAACAGTAGCATTACCACTACTGTTTCTCTTTTTGATGGCTTACTGTCATTGACTCACTTATCCAGTGAAGAGGTCAACCAAGGTGTGCAAGTTCCTCCACTTGGTCAAGGGCTTCTTAACATTGCTATGGCTTATAACGCTGTGGGAGAGGATGAGGATTTACAGGTGCTGCAACACAATGAACATCCACTGCAGAATGTGGACTTACAGCAAGCAGTTATTTCTCTGAATATGGTTGTTGCAGAACAGCTAAACCTGCAGCCAGTTCCCACTGATGATATGCTCACTGCTGTTAGAGTCACTGAAGTTACTGGCAACTTTGTGCCAAACTTAGCCATAGATAAGCAGCTTGAAATTAGGATGGAAATTCCTTCTTCTGAAAAGAGTGTAGTACCTTGTGGTGTTTTTGATAGTGTTGCTGCTGAGGCTGCTACCACTACACAACAAAATACTATCCCAGATATCAAGGGCAAGGCAGATGTTCCAGTCCCTCACATTGGCTCCTCTTCTGAAGCAAACCCTAAAGGTAACTATGGGTCCTTCTCTTTGCCAGGCTCCCCTTCTATGTTTGACTTGCATACATTGGCACAAGATCATGCTTTACAAGTTATTGATGGCTCTCATTTAATCTCTGAAGAAGGTCTAGGATTATGGATTCAACACTTTGCACCAGCAACCCAAGCAGATACTCCAACTTCTAAAATTGAAATTCCAGTAAGTTGGTTTAATTTCATAATCCATTTGCTCTTGACACCTGATAAGTTTGGATGGACTATGCATTTGCTCAAATCTGATATATGGAAACAGTTGACTGCTAATTGTGAGCAAGAAGAAACTCTGCTTTTTCACATACCTGATAGATGTACCACTTCTCAAGCACCCACTTGCAGAGATTTTATCCTGGGGCTGGGAAAGGAAAATGAAGGTATTAGTCCTACTGCTCATTCCTCCACTGGGGCAAGTAGTCCTCTGCAACAATTGTCTCCAAATAAAGTCCTGCCACTTGGAGAGGCCATTTCAAGAAAGAGAAGAGATAAAGAACCTATGGTGGAAACAGAGGTAAGAAGGAGTGACAGGATTAAAAAAGATAATAAGGGATTTAGAAGGAAATCATGTGATGCTAAATCTTGTTTGCCATGTAATGCTATACCTCCACTTATTCAGAATTCAGTGGTTAAAAATCTGTCTAAATCTTTCTGTAAGGTTGCTGAGGATGAGCTTCAAGAAAAACTGTCCAAGAAACCTAAGAAGAAGGGACAGGATGATGTGGCCAAGGTGTCCAAGGCCACAGGAGATGCAGCTCAATCAAGGCTCGTCTGATGATGAGTCTACAACAGCAGCATATGTTAGTTAGCACAATGGTCTGATGTTCTATTTTGGGAACTTGTTGTCATTTGTATGCAGTGAACTGTAGCCCTTGCACCTGCTGCATAATGGATGTTAGCCCTAGGTGGCATCTTTTGTCTGGTTTCTGTACTATGCTAAAATGTCAGTTATGGTATCCTGATATGAGAGAGAGTACTGTTTTTTTGCTCCTGTGAATTCTGTTGGATATCAGTACTGGTTGCTATGGTTTTTCTGGTCTTATGCTATTGTCCAAAATTGGTATATGTCACCTTGCTCTAGGTGTATTGTTATTTCTGTGGATCACAATAACATTGATGTTTGGGATATTCATCAGGGGGTGGGCCCTGATGAGAAAAGAAACATAAAGTTGGTTTTTAATGAATAACAATAGGACTTGGAACATCCAAAACTGGAATGTGAGGGGTATCAATTCATCTGATAAATGGTTAGCCATCAGGCAAAAAGTGGAAGAAAGTGCAGCTGGGATCGTGTGCTTGCAGGAAACTAAAAGAGAACATTTTGATTTAGCCTATATCCATAAAGTATGTCCCCAGAGGTTTAGTAAATTTGAATACTTGCCTTCCATTGGGGCATCAGGTGGTATCCTCACTGCTTGGAATGGAGCTTTATTTACTGGGATCTTATGTTTCAAAACAGGTTTTCTTTATCCATTCAGTTCACTTTCAGAATATCCTCCAAAAGTTGGATCCTCACAAACATCTATGGTCCTTGCAGCCATGAGGATAAAATTGAGTTCATTGACTGGTTTGGCAATATTCAAATGCCTAATGATGTGGATTGGATTATCATGGGAGATTTTAACTTCATTAGAACACCTGAAGACGGAAACAGACCTGGAGGGGATGTTAATGAAATGCTTATGTTTAATGAGGCTATAAGTGAACTTGGTTTGATTGAACTTCCTCTAAAAGGCAGGCAGTTTAGCTGGAGTAATGATGTCTACTACACAACCTTCTTCTTGTTGACATTGTTGGGCCTGCAAGTGCACAGGTTTGTAGGACAGTAGCAAATTTCCCTCAAGTGGATGACCTAAGGTTTATCAATCCGTAGGAGGCATAGGATGAAGATGGTCTCTCTCAAACAACCCTGCAACCAAATAACAAAGAGTCTCTTGTGTCCCCAACACACCCAATACAATGGTAGATTGTATAGGTGCACTAGTTTGGCGAAGAGATGGTGATACAAGTGCAATATGGATGGTAGATAAAGGTATTTGTAATCTAGGGTTCATACTTTCACTAGTGCAAGTTCTCTCAACAATAATAAAATAGATAGATAATATGACAAGCCCTCAACATGCAACAAAGAGTCACTCCGAAGCCACTAATAGCGGAGAACAAACATAGAGATTATGGTAGGGTACAAAACCACCTCAAAGTTATTCTTTCGGATCGATCTATAAATTAGTTCATACTAGAATAACACCTTAAGACACAAATCAACCAAAACCCTAATGTCACCTAGATACTCCATTATCACCTCAAGTATCCGTGGGCATGATTATATGATATGCATCACACAATCTCAGATTCATCCAACCAACACAAAGTACTTCAAAGAGTGCCCAAAAGTTTCTATCGGAGAGTCAAGAACGTGTGCCAACCCCTATGCATAGGTTCCCAATGTCACGAAACCCGCAAGTTGATCACCAAAACATACATCAAGTGGCACATGATGTCCCATTGTCACCATAGATAATCACGGCAAGACATACATCAAGTGTTCTCATAAAAGACTCAATCCGATAAGATAACTTCAAAGGGGAAACTCAATTCATCACAAGAGAGTAGAGGGGGAGAAACATCATAAGATCCAACTACAATAGCAAAGCTCGGGATACATCAAGATCGTGCCATAGAGGGAACACGAGAGAGAACACGAGAGAGAGAGAGAGATCAAACACATAGCTACTGGTACATACCCTCAGCCCCGAGGGTGAACTACTCCCTCCTCGTCATGGATAGCGCCGGGATGATGAAGATGGCCACCGGTGATGGGATCCCCCTCCGGCAGGGTGCCAGGAAGGGCTCCCGAGAGGTTTTTGGTGGCTACAGAGGCTTGCGGAGGTGGAACTCCCGATCTATCTTATGTTCTGGAAGTTTTAGGGTACGTAGGTATATATGGGTGAAAGGAGTACGTTGGTGGAGCTACGGGGGCCCCACGAGGTAGGGGCGCACCCGGGGGGGTGGGCGCGCCTCCCACCCTCGTGGGCAGCCCGTATCTCCCCTGCGTGCACTCCAAGTTCCCTGGGTTGCTTTCCTTCCAAAAATAACTTCTCCAGTTGATTTCGTTCCGCTTTGATTCCGTCTGATATTCCTTTTCCTCGAAACACTGAAATAGGCATACAACAGCAAATCTGGGTTGGGCCTCCGGTTAATAGGTTAGTCCCAAAAATAATATAACAGTGGACAATAAAGCCCAATATTGCCTAAAACGGTAGATAATATAGCATGGAGCAATCAAAAATTATAGATACGTTGGTGACATATCAAGCATCCCCAAGCTTAATTCCTACTCGTCCTCGAGTAGGTAAATGATAAAAAAGAATTTTTGATGCGGAGTGCTACTTGGCATAATTTCAATGTAATTCTTCTTACTTGTGATATGAATATTCAGATCCGAAAGATTCAAGACAAAAGTTCATATTAACATAGAAATAATAATACTTCAAGAATACTAATAAAAGCAATCGTGTCTTCTCAAAATAACATGGCAAAATAAAGTTATCCCTACAAAATCGTATAGTATGTCTATGCTCCATATTCCCCACACAAAATATTTAAATGATGCACAACCCCAATGACAAGCCAAGCAATTGTTTCATACTTTAACATTTTCAAAACTTTTTCAATCTTCACGTAATACATGAGTGTGAGCCATGGATATAGCACTATATGTGAAATAGAATGGTGGTTGTGGAGAAGACAAAAAGAGGGAAGATAGTCTCACATCAACTAGGCGTATCAACGGGCTATGGAGATGCCCATCAATAGATATCAATGTGAGTGAGTAGGGATTGCCATGCAACAGATGCACTAGAGCTATAAGTATATGAAACCTCTACAAAAGAAACTAAGTGGGTGTGCATCCAACTCGCTTGCTCACGAAGACCTAGGGCATTTTGAGGAAGCCCATCATTGGAATATACAAGCCAAGTTCTATAATGAAAAATTCCCACTAGTATATGAAAGTGACAAAATGAGAGACTCTCTATCATGAAGATTTTGGCCTCTTTTTTTTTCTTTTTTTTCGTCAGGAGTCTCATCCCTACTTGTGGGGGAATCATAGTCTCCATCATCCTTTCCTCACTTGGGACAATGCTCTAATAATGATGATCATCACACTTTTATTTGTCTTACAACTCAACAATTACAACTCGATACTTAGAACAAAGTATGACTCTATATGAATGCCTCCGGCGGTGTACCGGGATATGCAATGAATCATGAGTGACATGTATGAAAGAATTATGAACAGTGGCTTTGCCACAAATATGATGTCAACTACATGATCATGCTAGCAATATGACAATGATGGAGCGTGTCATAATAAACGGAACGGTGGAAAGTTGCATGGCAATATATCTCGGAATGGCTATGGAAATGCCATAATAGGTAGGTATGGTGGCTGTTTTGAGGAAGGTATATGGTGGGTGTATGATACCGACGAAAAGTGTGCGGTACTAGAGAGGCTAGCAAAGGTGGAAGGATGGGAAAAAGTGCGTATAATCCATGGACTCAACAATAGTCATAAAGAACTCATATACTTATTGCAAAAATCTAGAAGTTATCAAAGCAAAGTATTACGTGCATGCTCCTATGGGGATAGATTGGTAGGAAAAGACCATCGCTCGTCCCCGACCGCCACTCATAAGGAAGATAATCAATAAATAAATCATGCTCCGAGTTCATCACATAACGGTTCACCATACGTGCATGCTACGGGAATCACAAACTTTTAACACAAGCATTTCTCAAATTCACAATTACTCAACTAGCACGACTTTGATATTATCACCTCCATATCTCAAAACAATTATCAAGCATCAAACTTATCTTAGTATTCAGCGCACTCAAAAGAAAGTTTCACATATCTTGAACACCAAGTATATTAACATTAAGCAAATTACCATGCTATTAACGACTCTCACAATAATCTAAGTGAAGCATGAGAGGTCAATAGTTTATTTAAAACAAATCCACCACCGTGCTCTAAAAGATCTAAGTGAAGCACTAGAGAAAAAATTATCACGCTCAAAAGATATAAGTGAAGCACTATGAGCAAAACTATCAAGCTCAAAAGGTATAAGTGAAGCACTATGAGCAAAACTATCAAGCTCAAAAGATATAAGTGAAGCACATAGAGTATTCTAACAAATTCCAATTCATGTATGGCTCTCTAACGTATACTTCTGGAACTCCAAAAATCCTAAGCAATTCGTATCAAACGTATACTTCTGGAACTCCAAAAATCCTAAGCAATTCGTATCAAACGTATACTTCTGGAACTCCAAAAATCTAAGTGAAGCATGAGAGATCAATAGTTTCTTCTGTATCAAACGTATACTTCTGGAACTCCAAAAATCCTACCAAATTAGGAAGTCCTAAGCAATTCGTGTACCAATCCAGAGAAAAAAGAATCAGATCATAAGCACGTTTATGTGAACTAGTCATCGACCCGTGCACCTGCACGGGCTAGTCATTATTTTTGAAACGTGTAAACTCATAATTATTAATGAAATTTTATTCTATAATCAAATATTATATGTTGAAAATATTGAAAGCTTTAGAAAGTTCTTTCAAATATTACTGTTAGAAAGACTTGAAACATTTGGTCTTGAGAAATGCTACCACATAGGGGAAATTGAGTTAATAATGTCAATGGTGTATCCATTATAATGGAATATATTTGCCGTATATGTTATGTATATTTCACAATACATAAGTACATATTATATGTACTTTAGAAGTGAAAAATCTAACTTCACAAATATACATTAAACTACAGCAGTCATCAACCTGTGCAAATGCAAGTGCTAGTTTTCTAGGCAATAGGTAACCAAAATTCCTTTCAAAATATTTTATATATGCACGTGTACAAATAGGAAGTCTTGGTAATCAGCTCTCGGAAGTTCCTTAATTTTACATGATATCAAACAAAATGGAGTATGTTCATGTGTGTAGATGGGGAATATGAGTGCTAAGAGCAATGAAATAGAGCATGCAATGAGTACCAGGCTACCAACTCAGTTTTTTTTCCTAAACAAAATGATAACAGCAACGTTCTTAACAAAAAATAAAACTGTTGGTCACGACTAAATTTCTGGTTCTGGGCAACAACCACTTTATCTGTTGGACCTCCAACAATTTTGTTGGAAAATGACTACTCCCTCATCCCTCCAATCCAAAAAAGTGTCGCAGCTTTTGTTCAAAGCCGAGACACTTTTTTTGGACTGCAGCGAGTATATTATAGAGTGAATAAGCTAAAACATATATTTACTAAACTGTCAGCATCAGCATGTGCCGCGTATTTGATTCAATTGTAGATGAGAGATTCTACCTGGAACTTGCACTTGGCGGCACTAACAGCCTTTAGCATACAAACTAGCAAAGTGGCCCGCTCGATGTGCGGGCTAGATCTTTAGAAATTTCAGTAATGATAATATATTATTTATTTTTCCTATAAATTTGAGACCATATGTGATGACATGTACGATAATGCTTTTATGAACAACGTTTTCTCTGAGGTGTATTCTTTCTGTTGACATATAAATATGTATATTATTCACTTATCATTTACCTGCTTAGTATGCATGCTATACTAAATGTTTTTTTTTTTGATGAATCACATTGGGCATTTTATATTTTATATCATTTTTCTAGCATTTTTTGTTTTAAACACATATTTATTTGCGCGGTTTAGTACTTATCAAAATTTAGTAACACAACAAAAATGAGAACACATCATTTGATTTGTCTATAGAAATTTGGTACCAAATGTGATCACATTTAGAAAATATGATCCTTTTGCGCACATAGTTTTGGCAATATATGTATTCGTTCTAAAAGAGTTTTATAACGCCAATTAGGTATTTCTTATTATCTTGCAATGAACATATGTTTTGAAAGCTATTGCGATTTACATAATATATGATACAATATCTTTTATTAATATTTAAAGTATACAATTTCATTTTGTGCATTTCCCTGTTTATACAGGGAAACGTAAGACATAACGGAAAGTATAGAATTAAACATAAACTTGGGATCACATTTGTATGTAAAAAGTTTTTCTCGTATGACAACTATTTTTAGATCCCATTGTTTCTCGAAATGAAGAATAACAGTTCATATCCAACATGTGTCTTTTAATTTGCATGTGTTCGAAAAATATATCAACATAATTTTCATGCCTTCATCCTGGTTTTTTATCTCCTTATCTCGGTTCCTCTAGTGTGCACACCTCCTCTCATTTTTTTTCTCGTTTCTATTTCAACACGTCTATGGCAAGCCTATTTTTCCATGTATTTGTCCAACAATACATTTATTGATATTCTTAATTAGTGAAAATGTCAGCATAAACCTCTTCCTTAGTGAGGTCTGTAACTTCACGGCCCAATAATTTTGATGTAAAAGATGACACTATACATATTTACTGTCAATCAACTAATACAGTAGTTCATGATCTTCCATATCACAATGAACGCAATATAGCGGTGCGGAGTAATTAAGGAGGCACTGAATAACATTTAATATATATGTCCCTGTATTGAGCATTAACTCGGAACTACATGAGATGAAACATACACAACCTTTGTTCTTTACCAAGTATGAAACCTTCGATATCCTCATGTGTGCCACTTGACCGCATGTATGATCCGCTTTCAATCTGAAAGGCATACACATTTATAGATATCATACAAATTCACCACACCTTGCATTTTTATCGAAATAATTTGCATTACTTGACTCTTCTCTTGTCCTCCTATTGTGATATGGAAAATTGATTTTTATTATTCCATCAAATATATTGCTCAGTCTGTATAACATCCAAAGGAGTTCCACATTTTTATTGGATCATTTTTCTAGACATAAATTAGTAGCTTGTAGTATTGGGCATCAAAACTATGGGCATGGCTCTATGAAGAATATGCTCAACAACTTACGATTGTCTTGGTCAAAATCAACAAAGTCCATAGAAACCTACCAGTGATTATTTACAATCAGTGCCTGCAAGCAATGTGAGAAACGTGAAAGTTTAGTACTGCATATGTAGAGAAGTGTGGAAGAAACTGAGCATGTGATTCTGAATTAAACTTGCAACTCGTATCCACTCCGAAAATCACCAAAAGCACATCAGTGAAGTACCTGGCAGCAATGTTTTGCTGATTGGACCTGGCCCACTACACGAATATCCAATTCAACTGCTGTTTCAGGGGCTGCATGGAGTACCCCGGGACGTCCTTGAAGCACATGCTGATGGAGAAGTTCTTGGAAGCACGGATGGTGATCTAGAAGGTTCAGATCCGCCAAGTGCCCAAGAAGAAAAATCAAGAACTATGAGTCTATGAGAACCCCAAGAGCTGAAGCATTGCAAGCCTACATTTTAACCCGGAATTATTGTCAAATGCACTTGGTGCGTAATTTTATTGTACTAAAGAACTAAAATAGATCAACTCAAACTTCGTGTGCCGGCAACCTTAGGGTACATCTACTATTCCCCGCTCAACAGTTGTCAGATTTGTTGACATATTACCTCTACAAATATATTTTGATGGGTGTGCAAATAATATTAATTTGGATATATAAAAACTAAGAAAAATATTATTAGCATTGGCGAGTGGCAAGAATACATGAAGACATCTATTAGTTTAAGGACCCTACATATTTGGTGTAATTATATTTATTTACAGTTTTAGACACACTGCATCATCAATCTAAGCAGATCAATTCATAATCGAACCATCCTAACTATATGCCTCCATCAAGTCGTACACGTAAGCATTACATATGTTTCATATCATAGAAAATAAATACATGTTAGTCATTAAGCTAGGTAAAAGTTTGGCAAACCTGAGACTTGACGATCCAGAAAAGCATGAGATAGAATTGGAGCGGCGGCCATCCCTTGTTGTAGTCGCGACCTGCGAGACCAAATCGTGTCGTGTGTTCATGTGTTTCCGGCCGGCCGTAATTGTGTTTATACCTAGCCAGAGGAGTCAATAAAGCTTCTTGGGTCAACCGGTCATGTACGTGCAGTTGTTGCTGGTTAAACCATCTAGCTAAACCATCAGCCAGCAGCCAATCCTTCGATCCAGCCCAGAAACACACATGTGCGCTTAAGTTGCCTCGGTAGGGCCAGCTTGTTCCTCGCTAAGAGTGGGCCGAGTGGCCATTGAAAGGTGGATCATGGACTCATGGAAGCGAGAGGAGGGCCGTAGACGACAGGCGATCGAGAAGAGATGCGTACAGAACCAAACAATCTCGGGATTGAAGGACCGAACAAATCTATAGGTATATTTTTTTTTTGTTGAGGGTAATCTATAGGTATTTTCTACAGTACAATCTGTAGGTCTAGTTTTTTTTCTATAGGTCTAGTTTTTTTCTCACAGTAAATCTAACAGCCAAGTTTGTTAATTAAAAAGGACCCACTTATATTAACGGCCGGATGTTTCTGATTTATATTGGATTTTCTAGCTTAATTCTCTATTATCATCCCACGTCCCATGCTAGTTTTTTTTTACAATGCCCATGCTTTTCCTTTCCAAAGAATATACACATGCATCGAGTAAAGGCATCATCCCACGTTCCACATTAGTTAATTTTTTTTACAACACGTCCGTTGCTTTTTCTTGAAACTGCATCACGTCCCATGCTTATTTTAGGGAGCAGCACGTCCCATGCTAGTTTGTTTTTTTATTAATGAAACCAACTATGAAACGTTTTTTCATTACTAATGGCAAAGGTGGGTAATTGTTTCACCTATATCATCTAATGGCTACGATTATTTAGGATGTTTCTATTTTTTGTGGTAATTTTTAGCTATTTCTCTTTTTTCTGGTGAGCTCGTCATATACTTTTTATATATAATAGATAGATATGTGGTACACCGGCTATTCCGTCGTCCTCCGGCTGACGTAGTGTTTTCTTCTTCTTTTTTCTTTTTCTTTTTTTGAATAAAGACACCCAAAAGGCATCTTAAATCTGATTATCATCGAGGAAAACAAAGGCCAGTACAATGGATAGACAACTGGACGTAGAACGACCAGTAAAAAATAAAATTACAATAAAAAGCATACTAGTCTTCTTCTTCCTCTGATTGTACGCTGGCCGCCGGTGATTGAAAATTGCACTGAACCAACAGCAAAGAAAAGCAACACCTGCAAATGCCCTCGCCATACAAGGCTTTGAAGACCGCAATAGACACTCGCCCCTTGAGACGAGATCTAAAAGTCGTTGAAGCAGCATCGGCTGGAGCATCACCCCAAGCAGAACAAGCTTGCAATCCACCACCACCATATCAGAGGGTTGGAGAAACCGGGTTAAGCCACAGAACAACACAGAAGAAGATGTCGTGGTCGCCACACCAAACGCCAGCCGAAAGTACTCCTTGAAAGACACACAAACTGCCAAGGTCTGAAGGGAACCAACCGATCTGGGGACACAAACTCTCACAGGCCCTTCGCCGGCGCCGGGTCGCACGCCGTCGAGGTAGGGAGAGACCGGAGAGACTTTATTCCAACACGCCATCGTCGCCACCACCTCGTCGATGTCGCCGGAGAAACAAAAACCTAAGAAAAATAAAACAAGACGGACGGGTCCCCACTCCTCTTGCCGCCGCCGATGCTGCCGGGCGGGAAAGAGGAGGGGGACCGAGGCGGCGGCAGTAGTTGTGGCGGCGGCGGCGGCTTAGGGTTAGGAGGCGGCGGCTTGGAGAAAAGACTGACATCGTCCTTTTCCCGACAAAAGCACAGTCAGTGCATAGAGAAAGTTGTTTGGATGTTTCGTTATATGCACGCCCCAGTTGTCTCCGTTTCTTCTGTGATAAACATGTTTTACCACACGCAACATCCAGACCAATTCTTTCATGTATGAATGACCAGTTAAACTTTAATCAGGTTGAATATCTTCAACCAATTTATTTATTAACCCTTCTTAGTTTCGACATTGGTTGAGCTAGTGCCACATTGATCTTCAACATTTACTTGAGTCATTAATTAATTTACTGCATATAATAAGAAAAGTCAGAAGTCAACTAGATAGTAGTGAATTGGCATCAGACCTTAATAGAGGGCACACAACCAATACTATGGCGTATTGTTGGTCGCTCTGTGATTTGCATCGGCGATTGTGCAAATTTTGGAGGTCGCTGTTTTGGGAGGCACACAGCTGAGGTGCCTTCTCCTCCTTGACCGCCATAATCTGTCGAAGAGATAGGATGGACAGTTGCTGAAACGAAATTGATCAAGTAGGGCACTATAATCTCCGATCTCCATAGTTAAATCATGGTGATTAAAGAGGACATGAAGCTGATTTCTTTGAAAACAGGCATGGAGATCTCAGATGAGATATACTATAAATCACATACCTTGCATCTTATCTTGTGCAGCCATCCTCACCGCTAGAACTTGTCATGGCCGCACATCAGTAGTTTATCACGGCTCCACGGTTCTCTCTCTCTTCCTGCGGCATATGAGATCCTTCTGTAGAGAGCCCTCTTTTTTCCAGTACCTACTGCTCAGTCGGTATTGGCTAACCCCGCGCCCGTCGTTACCAGAAGCCATTGGAGTATCTGGATCAGAGGCTTCGGCTCATTCGTCCACTGCCGCCGGTGTTGTAACAGGGATAAACTACGGACTGTCTGGACGTCTACCTATTGGGCATGATCAAATACAGAGAGATATGTTCCATCGGACTAATCGTAGACTTCTAGGACTCTAATAGTTTTTTTAAAGAAAGCCCTCAAGATAAACGTACAATGCTTGTTACCTGGGATGGCTTATTTGTCTATATTAGACTTCACGTGAGATGTCCTATTTGTCAAACGTAGACTTCTAGGACTCTAAAGGCGTAGCACATAAAGGACATCTATAATTGTTAATTTGATCTTAGCCATACAATTAAGATCCTAAGGTTAGTTTTATGTGTTTATCAAGGATTAACGTGGAGACTCGTATGGTGCCTCCGATTAGTAAATATAAGATTAACAAACCTAATTTACCGGGTGCAAAAGTTTCTAATTTTCAGCAGGATCAACACAACTATCACCGTAAGCCATCCTAAAGGTCTTACTTGGCACTTTATTGAAACAAAAGATATAAAACATGATTACTACAGTAGCATAATCATGTGAACACACAAAAACAGTAAAGATAAATATTGGGTTGTCTCCCAACAAGCTCTTTTCTTTAATGCCTTTCTAGCTAGGCATGATGATGACAATGATGCTCACATAAAAGACAACAATTGGAACATAGCGGGAGCATCACGAAGCATATGACTAGCATATTTAAGTCTAACTCACTTCCTATGCATAGGAATTTTGTGAGCAAACAACTTATGGGAACGATAATCAACTAGCATAGGAAGGTAACACAAGCATAGCTTCAAGAATTTAAGCACATACAGAGGAAACTTGACATTATTGCAACTCCTACAAGCATATGTCCTCCCTCATACTAATTTTTAGTAGCATCATGAATGAATTCAACAATATAACCAGCACCTAAATGAAGGAAATATGCCCTAGAGGCAATAATAAAGTTATTATTTATTTCCTCATATCATGATAAATGTTTATTATTCATGCTAGAATTGTATTAACCGGAAACATGATACACGTGTGAATACATAGACAAACATAAAGTCACTAGTATGCCTCTACTTGACTAGCTCATTAATCAAAGATGGTTATGTTTCCTAACCATAGACATGTGTTGTCATTTGATTAATGGGATCACATCATTAGGAGAATGATGTGATTGACATGACCCATTCCGTTAGCCTAGAACTTGATCGTTTAGTATGTTTCTATTGCTTTCTTCATGACTTATACAAAGTTCCTGCAACTATGAGATTGTGCAACTCCCGTTTACCGGAAGAACACTTTGTGTGCTACCAAACGTCACAACGTAACTGAGTGATTATAAAGGTGCTCTACAGGTGTTTCCGAAGGTACATGTTGGGTTGGCATAATTCCAGATTAGGTTTTGTCACTCCGATTGTCGGAGAGGTATCTCTAGGCCCTCTCGGTAATACTCATCACCTAAGCCTTGCAAGCATTGTAACTAATGAGTTAGTTATAAGATGATGTGTTACAGAACGAGTAAAGAGACTTGACGGTAACGAGATTGAACTAGGTATTGGATACCGACGATCAAATCTCGGGCAAGTAACATACCGATGACAAAGGGAACAACGTATGTTGTTATGCGGTATGACCGATAAAGATCTTCGTAGAATATTTAGGAACCAATATGGGCATCCAGGTTCCGCTATTGGTTATTGACCGAGAATAGTTCTAGGTCATGTCTACATAGTTCTCGAACTCATAGGGTCCGCACGCTTAACGTTACGATGGCAGTTTTATTATGAGTTTACAAGTTTTGATGTACCGAAGTTTGTTTGGAGTCCCGGATGTGATCACGGACATGACGTGGAGTCTCGAAATGGTCGAGACATAAAGATTGATATATTGGACGACTATATTCGGACACCGGAAGTGTTCCGGGTGATTTCGAAGAAAACCAGAGTGCCGGAGGGTTACCGGAACCCCCCCCCCCCGGAGAGTTAATGGGCCACTTGGGCCTTGATGGGAAGAAAGAGGGGCGGCCAGGAAGGGCCGCGCGCCCCCTCTCCCTCTGGTCCGAATTGGACTAGGAGGGGGGGCGGCGCCCCCCTCTTTCCTTCCCCCCTCTCCCCCTTCCTTCCCCTCCTAGTAGGAGTAGGAAAGGAGGAGTCCTACTCCTACTACGAGGAGGACTCCTCCTCCTGGCGCGCCCAACAAGGGCCGGCCGGCCTCCCCCTCACTCCTTTATATACGGGGGCAGGGGGCACCCCATAGACACACAAGTTGATCTACGGATCGTTCCTTAGCCGTGTGCGGTGCCCCCCTCCACCATATTCCACCTCGGTCATATTGTCGCGGAGTTTAGGCGAAGCCCTGCGCCGGTAGAACATCATCATCATCACCACGCCGTCGTGCTGATGGAACTCATTCCCGAAGCTTTGCTGGATCGGAGCTCGGGGATCGTCATTGAGCTAAACGTGTGCTGAACTCGGAGGTGCCGTACGTTCGGTGCTTGGATCGGTCGGATCGTGAAGACGTACGACTACATCAACCGCGTTGTCATAACGCTTCCGCTTACGGTCTACGAGGGTACATGGACGAACACTCTCCCCTCTCGTTGCTATGCATCACCATGATCTTGCGTGTGCGTAGGAAATTTTTTTGAAATTACTACGTTCCCCAACAGTGGTATCAGAGCCAGGTTTTATGCGTTGATGTTATATGCACGAGTAGAACACAAGTGAGTTGTGGGCGATACAAGTCATACTGCTTACCAGCATGTCATACTTTGGTTCGGAGGTATTGTTGGATGAAGCGTCCCGGACCGACATTACGCGTACGCTTACGCGAGACTGGTTCTACCGACGTGCTTTGCACACAGGTGGCTGGCGGGTGTCAGTTTCTCCAACTTTAGTTGAACCGAGTGTGGCTACGCCCGGTCCTTGCGAAGGTTAAAACAACACTAACTTGACGAACTATCGTTGTGGTTTTGATGCGTAGGTAAGAACGGTTCTTGCTAAGCCTGTAGCAGCCACGTAAAACTTGCAACAACAAAGTAGAGGACGTCTAACTTGTTTTTGCAGGGCATGTTGTGATGTGATATGGTCAAGACATGATGCTAAATTTTATTGTATGAGATGATCATGTTTTGTAACCGAAGTTATTGGCAACTGGCAGGAGCCATATGGTTGTCGCTTTATTGTATGAAATGCAAACGCCCTGTAATTGCTTTACTTTATCACTAAGCGATAGCGATAGTCGTAGAAGCAATAGTTGGCGAGACGACAACGATGCTACGATGGAGATCAAGGTGTCGCGTCAGTGACGATGGTGATCATGACGCTGTTTCGGAGATGGAGATCACAAGCACAAGATGATGATGGCCATATCATATCACTTATATTGATTGCATGTGATGTTTATCCTTTATGCATCTTATCTTGCTTTGATTGACGGTAGCATTTTAAGATGATCTCTCACTAAAATTATCAAGAAGTGTTCTCCCTGAGTATGCACCGTTGCCAAAGTTCGTCGTGCCCAGACACCACGTGATGATCGGGTGTGATAAGCTCTACGTCCATCTACAATGGGTGCAAGCCAGTTTTGCACACGCAGAATACTCAGGTTAAACTTGACGAGCCTAGCATATGCAGATATGGCCTCAGAACACGGAGACCGAAAGGTCGAGCGTAAATCATATAGTAGATATGATCAACATAGTGATGTTCACCATTGAAAACTACTCCATCTCATGTGATGATCGGTTATGGTTTAGTTGATTTGGATCACGTGATCACTTAGATGACTAGAGAGATGTCTGTCTAAGTGGGAGTTCTTAAGTAATATGATTAATTGAACTTAAATTTATCATGAACTTAGTACCTGATAGTATTTTGCTTGTCTATGTTTGTTTGTAGATAGATGGCTCGTGCTGTTGTTCCGTTGAATTTTAATGCCTTCCTTGAGAAAGCAAAGTTGAAAGATGATGGTAGCAATTACACGGACTGGGTCCGTAACCTGAGGATTATCGTCATTGCTGCACAGAAAAGTTACGTCCTGGAAGCACCGCTGGGTGCCAGGCCTGCTGCTGATGCAACTTACGACGTTAAGAACGTATGGCAGAGCAAAGCTGATGACTACTCTATAGTTCAATGTGCCATGCTTTACGGCTTAGAACCGGGTCTTCAACGACGTTTTGAACGTCATGGAGCATATGAGATGTTCCAGAAGTTGAAGTTAATATTTCAAGAAAATGCCCGGATTGAGAGATATGAAGTCTCCAATAAGTTCTACAACTGCAAGATGGAGGAGAATAGTTCTGTCAGTGAACATATACTCAAAATGTCTGGGTATAATAATCACTTGATTCAACTGGGAGTTAATCTTCCGGATGATAGCGTCATTGACAGAATTCTCCAATCACTGCCACCAAGCTACAAGAGCTTTGTGATGAACTATAATATGCAAGGGATGAACAAGACTATTCCCGAGCTCTTCGCAATGCTAAAAGCTGCAGAGGTAGAAATCAAGAAGGAGCATCAAGTGTTGATGGTCAACAAGACCAGTAGTTTCAAGAAAAAGGGCAAAGGGAAGAAGAAGGGGAACTTCAAGAAGAACAGCAAGCAAGTTGCTGCTCAAGAGAAGAAACCCAAGTCTGGACCTAAGCCTGAAACTGAGTGCTTCTACTGCAAGCAGACTGGTCACTGGAAGCGGAACTGCCCCAAGTATTTGGCGGATAAGAAGGATGGAAAAGTGAACAAAGGTATATGTGATATACATGTTATTGATGCGTACCTAACTAGAGCTCGTAGTAGCACCTGGGTATTTGATACTGGTTTTGTTGCTAATATTTGCAACTCGAAACAGGGACTACGGAATAAGCGACCACTGGCCAAGGACGAGGTGACGATGCGCGTGGGAAACGGTTACAAAGTCGAAGTGATCGCGGTCGGCACGCTACCTCTACATCTACCTTCAGGATTAGTTTTAGACCTGAATAATTGTTATTTGGTGCCAGCGTTGAGCATGAACATTATATCTGGATCTTGCTTGATGCGAGACGGTTATTCATTTAAATCAGAGAGTAATGGTTGTTCTATTTATATGAGTAATATCTTTTATGGTCATGCACCCTTGAAGAGTGGTCTATTTTTATTAAATCTCGATAGTAGTGATACACATATTCATAGTGTTGAAACCAAAAGATGCAGAGTTAATAATGATAGTGCAACTTATTTGTGGCACTGCCGTTTGGGTCATATCGGTGTAAAGCGCATGAAGAAACTCCATACTGATGGACTTTTGGAATCACTTGGTACTTGCGAACCATGCATTATGGGCAAGATGACTAAAACGCCGTTCTCCGGAACTATGGAGCGAGCAACTGATTTGTTGGAAATCATACATACTGATGTTTGTGGCCCAATGAATGTTGAGGCTCGCGGCGGGTATCGTTATTTTCTCACCTTCACAGATGATTTGAGCAGATATGGGTATATCTACTTGATGAAACACAAGTCTGAAACATTTGAAAAGTTCAAAGAATTTCAGAGTGAAGTGGAAAATCATCGTAACAAGAAAATAAAGTTTCTACGATCTGATCGTGGAGGAGAGTATTTGAGTTATGAGTTTGGCCTACACTTGAAACAATGTGGAATAGTTTCGCAACTCACGCCACCTAGAACACCACAACGAAATGGTGTGTCCGAACGTCGTAATCGTACTTTACTTGATATGGTGCGATCTATGATGTCTCTTACTGATTTACCGCTATCGTTTTGGGGTTATGCTTCAGAGAGGCCGCATTCACGTTAAATAGGGAACCATCAAAATCCGTTGAAACGACGCCTTATGAACTGTGGTTTGGCAAGAAACCAAAGTTGTCATTCCTTAAAGTTTGGGGTTGCGATGCTTATGTGAAGAAACTTCAACCAGATAAGCTCGAACCTAAATCGGAGAAATGTGTCTTCATAGGATACCCAAAAGAGACTATTGGGTACACCTTCTATCACAGATCTGAAGGCAAGACATTCGTTGCTAAGAATGGATCCTTTCTAGAGAAGGAGTTTATCTCGAAAGAAGTGAGTGGGAGGAAAGTAGAACTTGATGAGATAACTGTATCTACTCCCTTATTGGAAAGTAGTTCATCACGAGAACCAGTTCCTGTGACAACTACACCAATTAGTGAGGAAGCTAATGATAATGATCATGAAACTTCAGATCAAGTTTCTACTGAACCTCGTAGGTCTACCAGAGTAAGATCTGCACCAGAGTGGTACGGTAATCCTATTCTGGAAGTCATGTTACTTGACAATGATGAACCTACGAAATATGAGGAAGCGATGATGAGCCCGGATTCCGCAAAATGGCTAGAAGCCATGAAATCTGAGATGGGATCCATGTATGAAAACAAAGTATGGACTTTGGTTGACTTGCCCGATGATCGGCAAGCCATTGAGAATAAATGGATCTTTAAGAAGAAGACTGACGCTGATGGTAATATAACTGTCTATAAAGCTCGACTTGTTGCAAAAGGTTTTCGACAAGTTCAAGGGGTTGACTACGATGAGACTTTCTCACCCGTAGCGATGCTTAAGTCCGTCCGAATCATGTTATCTATTGCTGCATTTCATGATTATGAAATTTGGCAAATGGATGTCAAGACTGCATTCTTGAATGGATTTCTAGAAGAAGAGTTGTATATGATGCAGCCGGAAGGTTTTGTTGATCCAAAAGGTGCTGACAAAGTGTGCAAGTTCCAGCGTTCCATTTATGGACTGGTGCAAGCATCTCGGAGTTGGAATAAACGCTTTGATAGTGTGATCAAAGCATATGGTTTTATACAGACTTTTGGAGAAGCCTGTATTTACAAGAAAGTGAGTGGGAGCTCTGTAGCATTTCTAATTTTATATGTAGATGACATATTATTAATTGGAAATGATATAGAATTTCTGGATAGCATAAAAGGATACTTGAATAAAAGTTTTTCAATGAAATACCTTGGTGAAGCTGCTTACATATTGGGCATCAAGATCTATAGAGATAGATCAAGACGCTTAATAGGACTTTCACAAAGCACATACCTTGACAAAATTTTGAAAAAGTTCAAAATGGATCAGGCAAAGAAAGGATTCTTGCCTGTGCTACAAGGTGTGAAGTTGAGTCAAACTCAATGCCCGACCACAGCAGAAGATAGAGAGAAAATGAAAAATGTTCCCTATGCTTCAGCCATAGGCTCTATCATGTATGCAATGTTGTGTACCAGACCTGACGTATGCTTAGCAATAAGCTTGGCAGGAAGGTACCAAAGTAATCCAGGAGTGGATCACTGGACAGCGGTCAAGAACATCCTGAAATACCTGAAAAGGACTAAGGATATGTTTCTCCTATATGGAGGTGACAAAGAGCTAGTCATAAACGGTTATGTCGATGCAAGCTTTGACACTAATCCGGACGATTCTAAATCGCAAACCGGATACGTGTTTTTATTAAACGGTGGAGCTGTAAGTTGGTGCAGTTCTAAACAAAGCGTCGTAGCGGGATCTACATGTGAAGCGGAGTACATAGCTGCTTCGGAAGCAGCAAATGAAGGAGTCTGGATGAACGAGTTCATTTCCGATCTAGGTGTCATACCTAGTGCATCGGGACCAATGAAGATCTTCTGTGACAATACTGGTGCAATTGCCTTGGCAAAGGAATCCAGATTTCACAAGAGGACCAAGCACATCAAGAGACGCTTCAATTCCATTCGGGACCAAGTCCAAGTGGGAGACATAGAGATTTGCAAGATACATACGGATCTGAATGTTGCAGACCCGTTGACTAAGCCTCTCTCACGAGCAAAACATGATCAGCACCAAGACTCCATGGGTGTTAGAATCATTACTATGTAATTTAGATTATTGACTCTAGTGCAAGTGGGAGACTGAAGAAAATATGCCCTAGAGGCAATAATAAAGTTATTATTTATTTCCTCATATCATGATAAATGTTTATTATTCATGCTAGAATTGTATTAACCGGAAACATGATACACGTGTGAATACATAGACAAACATAAATTCACTAGTATGCCTCTACTTGACTAGCTCATTAATCAAAGATGGTTATGTTTCCTAACCATAGACATGTGTTGTCATTTGATTAATGGGATCACATCATTAGGAGAATGATGTGATTGACATGACCCATTCCGTTAGCCTAGCACTTGATCGTTTAGTATGTTGCTATTGCTTTCTTCATGACTTATACAAAGTTCCTGCAACTATGAGATTGTGCAACTCCCATTTACCGGAAGAACACTTTGTGTGCTACCAAACGTCACAACGTAACTGGGTGATTATAAAGGTGATCTACAGGTGTTTCCGAAGGTACATGTTGGGTTGGCATAATTCGAGATTAGGTTTTGTCACTCCGATTGTCGGAGAGGTATCTCTGGGCCCTCTCGGTAATACTCATCACCTAAGCCTTGCAAGCACTGTAACTAATGAGTTAGTTATAAGATGATGTGTTACAGAACGAGTAAAGAGACTTGACGGTAACGAGATTGAACTAGGTATTGGATACCGACGATCAAATCTCGGGAAAGTAACATACCGATGACAAAGGGAACAACATATGTTGTTATGAGGTATGATCAATAAAGATCTTCGTAGAATATGTAGGAACCAATATGGGCATCCAGGTTCCGCTATTGGTTATTGACCGAGAATAGTTCTAGGTCATGTCTACATAGTTCTCGAACCCGTAGGGTCTGCACGCTTAACGTTACGATGACAATTTTATTATGAGTTTACGAGTTTTGATGTACCGAAGTTTGTTCGGAGTCCCGGATGTGATCACAGACATGACGAGGAGTCTCGAAATGGTCGAGACATAAAGATTGATATATTGGACGACTATATTCGCACACCGGAAGTGTTCCGGGTGATTTTGGAGAAAACCAGAGTGCCGGAGGGTTACCGAAATCCCCCGGAGAGTTAATGGGCCACTTGGGCCTTGGTGGGAAGAGAGAGGGGCGGCCAGGAAGGGCCGCGCGCCCCCTCTCCCTCTGGTCCGAATTGGAGTAGG
>NC_041381.1:110027448-110098350 GCF_002162155.2 Triticum dicoccoides | reverse complement strand
AGGAGTCCTACTCCTACTAGGAGGAGGACTCCTCCTCCTGGCGCGCCCAACAAGGGCCGGCCGGCCTCCCCCCTCCCTCCTTTATATACGGGGGCAGGGGGCACCCCATAGGCACACAAGTTGATCTACGGATCGTTCCTTAGCCGTGTGCGGTGCCCCCCTCCACCATATTCCACCTCGGTCATATTGTCGCAGAGTTTAGGCGAAGCCCTGCGCCGGTAGAACATCATCATCGACACCACGCCGTCGTGCTGACGGAACTCATCCCTGAAGCTTTGCTGGATCGGAGCCCGGGGATTGTCATCGAGCTAAACGTGTGCTGAACTCGGAGGTGCCGTACGTTCGGTGCTTGGATCGGTCGGATCGTGAAGACGTACGACTACATCAACCGCGTTGTCATAACGCTTCCGCTTACGGTCTACGAGGGTACGTGGATGAACACTCTCCCCTCTTGTTGCTATGCATCACCATGATCTTGCGTGTGCGTAGGATTTTTTTTTGAAATTACTACGTTCCCCAACACTAAAGCATTCCTTTCATGATCTACAAGCACGGAAAATTTACTACTCTCCACATAAGCAAAATTCTTCTCATGAATAGTAGTGGGAGCAAAGTCAACAAAATAACTATCATGTGATTGAAAATTAAGATCAAGATGACAAGTTTCATGGTTATCATTATTCTTTATAGCATACGTGTCATCACAATAATCATCATAGCTAGGAGGCATGCTTTCATCATAGTAAATTTGCTCATCAAAGCTTGGGGGACAAAAATATCATCTTCATCAAACATAGCTTCCTCAAGCTTGTGGCTTTGCATATCATTAGCATCATGGATATTCAAGGAATTCATACTACAACATTGCAATCATGCTCATCATTCACATGTTTTATGCCAAAAATTCTATGTAATTCTTCTTCTAGTACTTGAGCACAATTTTCCTTTCCATCATACTCACGAAAGATATTAAAAAGGTGAAGCGTATGAGACAAACTCAATTCCATTTTTTTGTAGTTTTCTTTTATAGACTAACTAGTGCTAAAACAAGAAACAAAAAGATTCGATTGCAAGATCTAAATATATACCTTCAAGCGCTAACCTCGCCGGCAACGGCGCCAGAAAAGAGCTTGATGTCTACTACACAACCTTCTTCTTGTAGACGTTGTTGGGCCTGCAAGTGCACAGGTTTGTAGGACAGTAGAAAATTTCCCTCAAGTGGATGACCTAAGGTTTATCAATCTGTCGGAGGCGTAGGATGAATATCGTCTCTCTCAAACAACCCTGCAACCAAATAACAAAGAGTCTCTTGTGTCCCCAACACACCCAATACAATGGTAAATTGTATAGGTGCACTAGGTCGGCGAAGAGATGGTGATACAAGTGCAATATGGATGGTACATAAAGGTTTTTGTAATCTGAAATAATAAAAACAGCAAGGTAACTAATTATAAAAGTGAGCATAAACGGTATTGCAATGATAGGAAACAAGGCCTAGGGTTCATACTTTCACTAGTGCAAGTTCTCTCAACAATAATAACATAGATATATAATATGACAAGCCCTCAACATGCAACAAAGAGTCACTCCGAAGCCACTAATAGCGGTGAACAAACGTAGAGATTATGGTAGGGTACAAAACCACCTCAAAGTTATTCTTTCGGATCGATCTATAAAAGAGTTTGTACTAGAATAACACCTTAAGACACAAATCAACCAAAACCCTAATGTCACCTAGATACTCCATTGCCACCTCAAGTATCCGTGGCCATGATTATACGATATGCATCACACGATCTCAGATTCATCCAACTAACATAAAATTACTTCAAAGAGTGCCCCAAAGCTACTACCGGAGAGTCAAGAACGTGTGCCAACCCCTATGCATAGGTTCCTAATGTCACGAAACCCGCAAGTTGATCACCAAACCATACGTCAAGTGGCACATGATATCCCATTGTCACCAAAGATAATCACAGCAAGACATACATCAAGTGTTCCCATAAAAGACTCAATCTGATAAGATAACTTCAAAGGGGAAACTCAATTCATCACAAGAGTGTAGAGGGGGAGAAACATCATAAGATCCAACTACAATAGCAAAGCTCGGGATACATCAAGATCGTGCCATAGAGGGAACATGAGAGAGAACACGAGAGACACAGATCAAACACATAGCTACTGGTACATACCCTCAGCCCCGAGGGTGAACTACTCCCTGCTCGTCATGGATAGCGCCAGGATGATGAAGATGGCCTCCGGTGATAGGATCCCCCTCCGGCAGGGTGCCGGAATAGGGTCCCGATTGGTTTTTGGTGGCTACAGAGGCTTGCGGCGGCGGAACTCCCGATCTATCTTCTGTTCTAGAAGTTTTTGGGTATATTGGTATATATAGGAGGAAGAAATACATCAGGGGAGCCACGAGGGCCCCACGATGGTGGAGGGCGTGCCCAGGGGGGGTGGGCGCGCCCCCTACCTTGTGACTTCCTTGTGTTCTTTCTTGACGTGGACTCCAAGTCTCCCAGGTTGCTTTCCTTCCAAAAATAACTTCTCCAGTTGATTTCGTTCCGTTTTACTCCGTCTGATATTCCTTTTCCTCGAAACACTGAAATAGGCATAAAACAGCAAATCTGGGTTGGGCCTCCGGTTAATAGGTTAGTCCGAAAAATAATATAAAAGTGGATAATAAGGCCCAATATTTCCTAAAACAGTAGATAGTGTAGCATGGAGCAATCAAAAATTATAGATACGTTGGAGACGTATCAAGCATCCCCAAGCTTAATTCCTGCTCGTCCTCGAGTAGGTAAATGATAAAAAAGAATTTTTGATGCGGAGTGATACTTTGGCATAATTTCAATGTAAATCTTCTTAATTGTGATATGAATATTCAGATCCGAAAGATTCAAGACAAAAGTTCATATTGACACAAAAATAATAGTACTTCAAGCATACTAATCAAAGCAATCATATCTTCTCAAAATAACATGGCAAAAGAAAGTTCATCCCTACAAAATCATATAGTTAGGCAATGCTTCATTTTCGTCACACAAAGATGTTCCCAACTTCTATACCCCCGATGACAAGCCAAGCAATTGTTTCATACTTAAATAATCTCAAACTTTTTCAACCTTCACGCAATACATAAGCGTGAGCCATGTATATAGTACTATGGGTGGAATAGAATATGATGATGGGGATTGTGTGGAGATGACAAAAAAAGGAGAAAGTCTCACATCAACTAGGCGTATCAACGGGCTATGGAGATGCCCATCAATAGATATCGATGTGAGTGAGTAGGGATTGCCATGCAACAGATGCACTAGAGCTATAAATGCTCAATAAAAGAAAACTAGTGTGTGTGCATCCAACTTGCTTGCTCACAAAGACCTAGGGCATTTGAGGAAGCCCATCGTAGGAATATACAAGCCAAGTTCTATAATGAAAAATTCCCACTAGTATAAAAAGACAACTTATGAGACTCACTACATGAGGAACAAGGTGCTACTTTGAAGCACAAGTGTGGAAAAGAGATAGTAGCATTGCCCCTTTTTTTGGGCATTTCTTTTTTTTTCTTTTGGCCTTTCCCTTTTTTTGGGCCTTTATTTTTTTTGGCCTTTCTTTTTTTTATTTGGGCAATGCTCTAATAATGATGATGATCACACTTTCATTACAACATATGAATTACAACTCGAAACTAGAACAAGATATGACTCTATATGAATGCCTCCGGCGGTGTACCGGGATGGTGCAATGAATCAAGAGTGACATGTATGAAAAATAATGCATGGTGGCTTTGCCACAAATACGATGTCAACTACATGATCATGCAATGGCAATATGACAAAAGTAATGTATGGCATGATGATGATGATGGAAGTTGCATGGCAATATATCTCGGAATGGCTATGGAAATGCCATGATAGGTAGGTATGGTGGCTGTTTTGAGGAAGATATAAGGAGGTTTATGTGTGATAGAGCGTATCGTATCACGGGGTTTGGATGCACCGGCAAAGTTTGCACCAACTCTCAAGGTGAGAAAGGGCAACGCACGGTACCGAAGAGGCTAGCAAAGGCGGAAAGGTGAGAGTGCATATAATTCATGGACTCAACATTAGTCAAAAGAACTCATATACTTATTGCAAAAATTTAGAAGCCATCAAAAATCAAGTACTATGTGAATGCTCCTAGGGGGATAGATTGGTAGGAAAAGACCATCGCTCGTCCCCGACCGCCATTCATAAGGATGCACAAGCCAGGTACACTTGATGTTTCAAATTTGTTACACAACTTTAACCATACGTGCATGCTAAGGGACTTGCAAACTTCAACACAAGTATTTATCAAATTCATAATCACCCAACTAGCACGACTTTGATATTATCACCTCCATATCTCAAAACAATTATCAAGCATCAAACTTATCTTAGTATTCAATTCACTCAAAAGAAAGTTTCACATATCTTGAACACCAAGTATATTAACATTAAGCAAATTACCATGCTATTAAAGACTCTCAAAATAATCTAAGTGAATCATGAGAGATCAATAGTTTCTTTAAAACAAATCCACCACCGTGCTCTAAAAGATATAAGTGAAGCACTAGATCAAAAACAAACTACTCTGAAAGATATAAGTGAAGGTCAATGAGTAGCTAAATAATTATGCAACTATGCGAAGATTCCCTCTCGTTTAAGAATTTCAGATCTTGATACTTTATTCAAACAGCAAGGAAAGCTAAAGAAAACTACATTGCAAGTATAGCATAACTCATGTGAAGAAGCAAAAACTTAGGCTCAATCGATACTAACCGATAGTTGTTGAAGAAGAAAGGTGGGATGCCTACCAGGGCATCCCCAAGCTTAGATGCTTGAGACTTCTTGAAATATTATCTTGGGGTGCCTTGGGCATCCCCAAGCTTGAACTTTTGTGTCTCCTTAATTCCTCTCATATCATGGTTTCTCTTTTTATTAAAAGCTTCATTCACAACAAACTCAACAAGAACTCGTGAGATAGGTTAGTATAAACCAATGCAAAACCTTATCATTTTCTACTGTAACAAATCACTAAAATTATTATTCAACATTGAATACTAAATGCCTCTGCATATTTAATACTCCTATCCTCAAATAGAATCATTAAGCAAGCAAACATATGCAAACAATGCAAACATAACAGCAATATGTCAAAACAGTACATAATGTAAAGAATGCAAGAGTCATCATACTTCCCTAACTCCAAAAATTATGAACTAAAATTCCCACTGTAATAAATTTACCAGAGCTCAATATGCAAAAATATTCAACATTATACCACTCTCTGACTTTTCTAGGAAAGTTTTGCAATAGCGGTAAACTTTCTGTTTTCAAACAGCAACATGTATACTAGCAAAATAAGCATGGCAAAGGCTATCATTGACTTTCTTATTGGAACTAAAGATGCAAAACACAATTCTAAATAACATAAAGCAAATACTAACAAGAGAAAATGACGCTCCAAGCAAAACACATATCATGTGGTGAATAAAAATATAGCTCCAAGTAAAGTTACCGATGAACGAAGACGAAAGAGAGGATGCCTTCCGGGGCATCCCCAAGCTTAGGCTCTTAGTTGTCCTTGAATATTACCTTGGGGTGCCTTTGGCATCCCCAAGGTTAGGCTCTTGCCACTCCTTATTCCATAGTCCATCGAATCTTTACCCAAAACTTGAAAACTTCAACCACACAAAACTCAACACAAAACTCGTAAGCTCCGTTAGTATAAGAAAATAAACCACCACTTAGGTCCTGTAATGAACTCATTCTAAGTTCATATTGGTGTAATATCTACTGTATTATAACTTCTCTATGGTTCATACCACTTAATACTAGCCATAGATTCATCAAAATAAGCAAACAACACATAGAAAACAGAATCTATCAAAAACAGAACAGTCTGTAGTAATCTGTATCAAACGTATACTTCTGGAACTCCAAAAATCCTACGAAATTAGGAAGTCCTAAGCAATTCGCGTACGAATCCAGAGCAAAAAGAATCAGATCATAAGCACGTTTCTGTGAATTAACAAAACTAATTTACTCGGTGCAAAAGTTTCTGATTTTCAGCAGGATCAACACAACTATCACCGTAAGCTACCCTAAAGGTTGTACTTCGCACTTTATTGAAACAAAAGCTATAAAACATGATTACTACAGTAGCATAATCATGTGGACACACAAAAACAGTAAGGATAAATATTGGGTTGTCTCCCAATAAGCGGTTTTCTTTAATGCCTTTTCAAGCTAGGCATGATGATGACAATGATGCTCACATAAAAGATAAGAATTGAAACATAACGGGAGCATCATGAAGCATATGACTAGCACATTTAAGTCTAACCCACTTCCTATGAATAGGGATTTTGTGAGCAAACAACTTATGGGAACGATAGTCAACAAGCATAGGAAGGCTAAACAAGCATAACATGAAAAATTTAAGCACATAGGGAGGAAACTTGACATTATTGCAACTCCTACAAGCATATGTTCCTCCCTCATAATAATTTTCAGTAGCATCATGAATGAATTCAACAATATAACCAACACCTAAAGCATTCTTTTCATGATCTACTAGCATAGAAGATTTACTACTCTCCACATAAGCAAACTCCTTCTTTATAGCATACGTATCATCACAATAATCATCATAGATAGGAGGCATGCTTTCATCATAGTAAATTTGCTCATCAAAGCTTGGGGGACAAAATATATCATCTTCATCAAACATAGCTTCCCCAAGCTTGTGGCTTTGCATATTATTAGCATCATGGATATTCAAAGAATTCATACTAACAACATTGCAATCATGCTCATCATTCACATATTTTATGCCAAGCATTCTATGTAATTCTTCTTCTAGTACTTGAGCACAATTTTCCTTCCCAGAAAAGAGCTTGATTGCCAGGGTGTGAGTGAGTGCCCTTTACCTAGCCTCCCCGGCAACGGCGCCAGAAATTGCTTGATGTCTACTACACAACCTTCTTCTTGTAGACGTTGTTGGGCCTGCAAGTGCACAGGTTTGTAGGACAGTAGCAAATTTCCCTCAAGTGCATGACCTAAGGTTTATCAATCCGTAGGAGGCGTAGGATGAAGATGGTCTCTCAAACAACCCTACAACCAAATAACAAAGAGTCTCTTGTGTCCCCAACACACCCAATACAATGGTAAATTGTATAGGTGCACTACTTCCGCGAAGAGATGGTGATACAAGTGCAATATGGATGGTAGATAAAGGTTTTTGTAATCTGAAATAATAAAAACAGCAAGGTAACTAATGATAAAAGTGAGCGTAAATGGTATTGCAATGATAGGAAACAAGGCCTAGGGTTCATACTTTCACTAATGCAAGTTCTCTCAACAATAATAACATAGATAGATCATATAACAAGCCCTCAACATGCAAGAAAGAGTCACTCCGAAGCCACTAATAGCGAAGAACAAACGTAGAGATTATGGTAGGGTACGAAACCACCTCAAAGTTATCCTTTCTGTTCTATCTATTCAAGAGTTCGTAGTAAAATAACATAAAGCTATTCTTTCCGCTCGATCCATCATAGAGTTCATACTAGAATAACACCTTAAGACACAAATCAACCAAAACCCTAATGTCACCTAGATACTCCATTCTCACCTAAAGTATCCGTGGGCATGATTATACGATATGCATCACACAATCTCATATTCATCCAACCAACGTAAAAGTACTTCAAAGAGTGCCCCAAAGCTACTACCGGAGAGTCAAGAACGTGTGCCAACCCCTATGCATAGGTTCCCAATGTGACGAAACCCGCAAGTTGATCAACAAAATATACATCAAGTGGCACATGATATCCCATTGTCACCACAGATAATCACGGCAAGACATACATCAAGTGTTCTCATAAAAAGACTCAATCCGATAGGATAACTTCAAAGGGAAAACTCAATTCATCACAAGAGAGTAGAGGGGGAGAAACATCATAAGATCCAACTACAATAGCAAAGCTCGGGATACATCAAGATCGTGCCATAGAGGGAACACGAGAGAGAACACGAGAGAGAGAGATCAAACACATAGCTACTGGTACATATCCTCAGCCCCGATGGTGAACTACTCCCTCCTCATCATGGATAGCGTCGGGATGATGAAGATGGCCTCCGGTGATGGGATCCCCCTCCGGCAGGGTGCCGGAACAGGGTCCCGATTGGTTTTTGGTGGCTACAGAGGCTTGCGGCGGCGGAACTCCCGATCTATCTTCTGTTTTGGAAGTTTTTGGGTATATTAGTATATATAGGAGGAAGAAATATGTCAGGGGAGCCATGAGGGCCCCACAAGGGTGGAGGGCACGCCTAGGGGGGTGGGCGCGCCCCCCTACCTCGTGCCTTCCTCGTTTCTTTCTTGATGTTGACTCCAAGTCTCCCGGGTTGCTTTCCTTCCAAAAATAACTTCTCCAGTTGATTTCGTTCCGTTTTGACTCCGTCTGATATTCCTTTTCCTCGAAACACTGAAATAGGCATAAAACAACAAATCTGGGCTGGGCCTCCTGTTAATAGGTTAGTCCCAAAAATAATATAAAAGTGGATAATAAAGCCCAATATTGCCTAAAACAGTAGATAAAGTAGCATGGAGCAATCAAAAATTATAGATACGTTGGAGACGTATCAGTGAACTACTCCCTCCTCATCATCGATAGCACCGGGATGATGAAGATGGCCACCGGTGATGGGATCCCCCTCCGGCAGGGTGCCGGGAAGGGCTCCCAAGAGGTTTTTGGTGGCTACACAGGCTTGCGGCGGCGGAACTCCCGATCTATCTTCTGTTCTCGAAGTTTTAGGGTACGTAGGTATATATGGGTGAAAGGAGTACGTCGGTGGCTCTACGGGGGCCCCACGAGGTAGGGGGGCGCGCCCGGGGGGTGGGCGCGCCCCCCACCCTCGTGGGCAGCCCGTATCTCCCCTGACGTGCACTCCAAGTTCCCTGGGTTGCTTTCCTTCCAAAAATAACTTCTCTAGTTGATTTCATTCCGCTTTGATTCCGTCTGACATTCCTTTTCCTCGAAACACTAAAATAGGCATAAAACACCAAAATAGTAGATAATATAGCATGGAGCAATCAAAAATTATAGATACGTTGGAGACGTATCAAGTAACATGCAAGATAACCCCATATTGGAAAAGTTAGACTGGTTTTTCACCTCTGCTGCCTGGATGACCAGCTATCCAGATACTTTGGCTCTTCCTATGGCTAAACCAATTTCTGATCACCTACCTTGCATGATTAAAATTGGCACAAATATCCCAAAATCCAAAGTGTTCAGATTTGAAAACTATTGGCTTAAACATAGCTCTTTCAAACAGGTGGTTGAGAATGCTTGGAATATTCCAGTGGGTCATGCAGATTGTGCAAAGAAGATCAATGCTAAATTCAAGAATGTCAGAAGAGCACTTAAGTTGTGGACTAAAACTCTAGCTTCTCATAAAAAGCTAATTGCTGATCTAAATGACTGTATCTTTCTTTGGGATATGATTGAGGAGTACAAGGATCTTTCAGTGTTTGAGAATAATTGCAGGACAATGCTCAAGGACTTTTTATTAACTGTGCTAAATGATCAGAAGATCTACTGGAAACAGAGAGGTAAAATCAAAGGAATTAAATTTGGAGATGAGAATACAAAATTCTTCCACACTAAAGCCTCTATTAATCACAGGCACAATAAGATTGCTATGCTGTTGAATAAGGATCAACTAGAAGTAACAGATCATGATGGAAAGGCTGCAATACTATGGGAGGCTTTTAAAGAAAGACTGGGACAATCTAATGGTCATTCCATGCACTTTGACCTATATGATCTCTATGAAAACACAGTGGACGCCCAAATCTTCCTTGATTTGGAAAAACCTTTTTCCCTAGAAGAAGTTGAAGAAGTGGTTAAAAATCTGCCTGCAGATAAATCACCAGGGCCAGATGGATTCAATAATGAGTTTATCAAAAGTTGTTGGGATATTATTAAAACTGATGTCTTTGACCTTACACTGGCATTCCATGCTGGGAATGTAAATCTTGAAAGCATCAACTCCTCTTTCATAACTTTAGTGCCAAAAAAAGAGGTGCCTCTTTCCCCAAATGACTTCAGGCCTATTTCCTTGCTGAATGGAGTACTCAAGATAATTACAAAATTGTTGGCTAATAGATTACAAAGAGTTATTCTCCAAATGGTGCATATTAATCAGTATGGCTTACTCAAAGATAGAGTGATCCAAGATTGCCTAGGATGGGTATATGAATATATTCATCAGTGTCATAAGTCTAAGGAGGAAACCTTAGTTATTAAATTGGATTTTGAGAAGGCTTTTGATACAATTGAGCATGCTACTATCATTGATATTTTTAGAGCTAAAGGTTTTGGAGAGAAATGGATTTCCTGGATGGAAGCTCTGTTCACAACTGCATCCTCTTCTGTATTATTGAATGGTGTGCCTGGGAAAAGAATTTACATCAAAAGAGGAGTAAGACAAGGGGACCCTTATTCTCCTTTAATTTTTGTGCTGGCTGCTGACTTGTTGCAATCCATTCTTAACAAAGCAATGAGATTACACCTGATCACTGCTCCACTCCAAGTCAACTCTTGCCCACACTTCCCAATTGTGCAATATGCAGATGACACACTGGTGATTATGCAAGCTGATTCTAGATAGCTGTTCTGTTTAAAGGCTCTTCTGAATACTTTTGCTACAGCAACGGGGCTCAAAGTGAATTATGAGAAGTCCATCATGGTTCCTCTAAATATTGCTGAAGACAGGGTTGAGATTTTTACAAACACCTTGCAGTGTGCTAGAGGTCAATTCCCCTTTACTTACCTTGGTCTGCCCTTGGGAATATACAAACCAACTGTTGAGCAATGCCTCCCCCTAGTTAACAGGATTGCAAAAAGACTGGCAGGTATCTCTATCTTCATGACTCAAGCTGGTAAATTACTTTTGGTCAAGTCAGTGATGACATCATTATCAATTTTCTTCAAGTGATGTCTGGACATTCCCATTACGATAAAAAAATAGATCATCAAATATTTGAGGCACTGTCTTTAGAGAGGCCCTGATATGTAGGACAAAAGACCTGCTTTGGTTGCATGGCACACAGTATGTAGACCCAAAGACCAGGGGGGATTAGAAGTTTTGGACATCTTCACACACAACAAAACTTTGCTCATGAAAAACCTTCACAAATTCTTCAACAGGCATGATATACCTTGGGTCAACCTGATTTGGGAGACATACTATAGTGATGGCAAATTACTAGGGGACAACACGATTGGATCATTCTGGTGGAAATCCAACCTAGCTCTCATTGATCAGTACAAAGCTATTGCTAGATCTAATGTGAGAGATGGTGTCTCTGCATTCTTTTGGGAATATCTATGGAACCAAGCAATACTAAAACACCAATTCCTACACTTATTCTCTTTTGTCAGAAACCCTCATTTGGATATCCAACAAGTGTTGCAGACTAAGTACCTGCAGGATCTATTCTTTCTCCCCTTAACAACTGAGGCATATGAGGAATTCTTAAAAATGGAGGATATTTGTATTTCCATGAGACAATCAGTTTATTTGGACACACTGGACACATGGAGTTACATTTGGGTGAATGAGCACTATTCATCTATCAAAGCATATAAAGTCTTGATTGGACATAAGCAAACCCCTCCACATTTCAATTGGATCAGGCAGAGTTGCTGTCAGCCTAAGCATAAAGTTTTCTTTTGGCAACATCTACATGATCGAGTCAACACAAGGAATTTGGTTAGAAGGAAATTTTTTGGGTTGGAAGCTTATAACTGTGCTGTTGGCGGTTGTCAGCAAGAAGAAACACTGCATCACCTATTCTAGGGTTGTTCATTTGCTCAACAATGCTGGGATTACATATGTCCAACAAGAACCACAAACTTTTCTGTACTGGAAGCATTCCAAGATCTTAAAGACAAGCTAAGGTTTCCATTTTACATGGAGATCATCATACTTGGAGCATGGGCCATTTGGATAACTAGAAATAATAAGATTTTTGAAAACATTGCTCCTTCATTTCAAGGCTGGAAGTTCATTTTTCTGGAGGAACTAAAACTTCTAAAGTTTAGAATGAGGAAAAAGCATGAGAGGCAATTTTCTATTTGGCTTGAAGGCATTCTGTAATCTTCTTTGTTTTTAGGCTAGTAGGTTTTTTCTTTTCTTTTTTTTCTTTCAGTAGGTTTACTTCTTTTTTCTGTTTTAGGGCTTATCTCAAGCCCCTCAAGACTACTTGATACTTTGTTCTTTAATTTATAAAAATTGGAGTGGGGTCTTACCCTACTGTTTATAGTCAAAAAAATGCCTCTGGCGGTGTACCGGGATATGCAATGAATCAAGAGCGACATGTATGAAAATTATGAAGGTGGCCTTGCCACAAATACAATTTCAACTACATGATCATGCAAAAAGCAATATGACAAAAGTGGTGCGTGTCATATGAACGGAACGGTGGAAAGTTGCATGGCAATATATCTCAGAATGGCTATGGAAATGCCATAATAGGTAGGTATGGTGGCTGTTTTGAGGAAGGAGTATGGTGGGTGTATGGTACCGGTGAAAGTTGCGCGGTACAAGAGAGGCTAGCAATGGTGGTAGGGTGAAAGAGTGCGTATAATCCATAGACTTAACATTAATCAAAAGAACTCATATACTTGTTGCAAAAATTTAGAAGTCATCAAAAACCAAAGTGCTACGCGCATGCTCCTAGGGGGATAGATTGGTAGGAAAAGACCATCGCTCGTCCCCGACTGCCACTCATAAGGAGGACAATCAATAAATAAAATTGTGCTCCAACTTCATCACAAAGCGGTTCACCATACATGCATGCTACGGGAATCACAAGCTTCAACACAAGAATTCTTTGAATTCATAATCACCCAACTAGCATGACTTTAGTATCACTACCTTCATATCTCAAAACAATTATCAAGCATCAAATTGATCATAGCATCCAATTCACTTTCTATGATAGTTTTTATTATACCCAACTTGGATGTTCATCATTCTAGGACCAACTTTATGATCATAGCAAATACCATGCTGTTCTAAAAGACTCTCAAAATAATATAAGTGAAGCATGAGATACTAGCAATTTCTTCAAAATTAAGACACCACCGTGCTCTAAAAGATATAAGTGAAGCACTAGAGCAAAAACTATCAAGATCAAAAGATATAAGTGAAGCACATAGAGTATTCTAGCAAATTCTAATCAAATAGGCTTCTCCCAAAAGGTGTGTACAGAAAGGATGATTGTGATATACTAAAAAGCAAAGACTAATATAATACATGACACTCCAAGAAAAACACATATCATGTGGCGAATAAAAATATAGCTCCAAGTAAAGTTACCAATGAATGAAGACGAAAGAGGGGATGCCTTCCCAGGGCATACCCAAGCTTAGGCTTTTGGCTCTTGAATATCTTGGGGTGCCATGGGCATCCCCAAGCTTAGGCTCTTGCCACCCTTTATTCCATGGTCCATAAAAGCTTTACACAAAACTTGAAAACTCCACAACACAAAACTCAACAGGAAATCTTATAAGCTCCGTTAGTGAAAGAAAACAAAACCACCACATAAGGTACTGCAATGAACTCATTCTTTATTTATATTGGTGTTAAACCTACTGTATTCCAACTTCTTTATGGTTTATAAACTAATTTACTAGCCATAGATGCATTGAAATAAGCAAACAACACACGAAAAGCAGAATCTGTCGAAAACAGAACAGTCTGTAGCAATCTGTAACTAACGCAAACTTCTGGAACTCTAAAAATCCTAGCAAAATAGGAAGTCCTAGAAAATTTGTCTATTGAACAGCAGAAAAAAGAATCAATGCAAAAGCACGTTCCTGTGATTTAATAAAATTATATTCGTGTGTGCAAAGTTTCTGTTTTTCAGCAGAATCAAATCAACTATCATCGTAGGTTATCCTATAGGTTCTACTTGGCACAGACACTAATTAAAAGATAAAAACACATCTAACCAGAAGGTAGATGCAAGATTTATTACTAAACAGGAGCAAAAACAAAAAATATAAAATAAAAATTGGGTTGCCTCCCAACTAGCGCTATCGTTTAACGCCCCTAGCTAGGCATAAAAGCAAGGATAGATCTAACTAGTGCCATCTTTGGCACTAGGTTCATAAGTAGCACGCATGATAGATTCATATGGTAATTTGACTTTCTTTCTTGGAAAGTGCTCCATGCCTTTCTTTAATGGAAATTGGAACCTAATGTTCCCTTCCTTCATATCAATAATCGCACCAATCGTTCTAAGGAAAGGTCTACCAAGAATAATAGGGCAAGAAAGATTGCAATCTATATCAAGAACGATAAAATCTACGGGCACCAAATTTCTATTTGCAATGATAAGAACATCATTGATCCTTCCCATAGGCTTTTTAATGGTGGAATCCTCAAGGTGCAAGTTTAAAGAGAAATCATCATGATCATGGAAACCTAGAATATCACATAAAGTTTTTGGAATCGTGGAAACACTAGCACCCAAATCACACAAAGCAAAACACTCAAAATCTTTAATTCTAATCTTTATAGTAGGTTCCCACTCATCATTAAGTTTTCTAGGTATAGAAACTTCCAAATTAAGTTTTTCATCATAAGATTGCATCAAGGCATCAACAATATGTTTGGTAAAAGCTTTATTTTTACTATAAGCATGAGGAGAATTAACAACGGATTGCAGCAAGTAAATACACCCTTTTAAAGAACAATTATCATAATCAAATTCCTTGAAATCCGAGATAGTAAGTTCAACATTATTAGAAGTTGAGGATTCTCCAATCTCGCTTTTACCAATTTTAGCATTAAGATCTAAAGACTCTGAATTCTTGGCATGCCTTCTAGGCAAAGTTGATTCATCATCACTTCCATAATCATCAAAATTCATATTGCAAAACATAGATCTAATCGTAGACGCATCAATAACTTTAAGATCCTAATCATTATTTTCACGGAAACTAGAAGAACACACTTTTATAAAGCTTTCTTTTTTAGCACGCAATCTAGCGGTTCTTTCCTTGCACTTGTCAATGGAAATTCTCATTACTTTGAGAGACTCATTGATATCATGCTTAGGAGAAGAAGATCCAAGTTTAAGAGAATTAACATCAAGCGAAAGTCTATAAATGTTCCTAGCCAAATCATCAACTTTGAGCAATTTTTCTTCAAGCAAAGCATTAAAATTCTTTTGAGAAATCATAAATTCTTTCACACTATTCTCAAAATCAGAGGGCATCTTATTAAAATTACCATAAGAATTATTGTAGGAATTTCCATAATTATTAGAGGGATTACTCGGGAACGATCTAGCATTAAAATTTCCTCTATAAGCATTGTTTCCAAAACTATTCCTACCAACAAAATTCACATCCATAGATTCATTATTATTCTCAATCAAGGAAAACAAAGGCATATCATTGGGATCAAGAGGAGTATTTTTAGTAGCAAACATCTTCATAAGTTCATCCATCTTTCCACTCAAAACATTGATTTCTTCTATAGCATGCACTTTTTTACTAGGAGATCTTTCAGTGTGCCATTGAGAATAATTAGCCATAATATTATCAAGCAATTTTGTAGCATCTCCTAACGTGATTTCCATAAAAGAGCCTCCCGCGGCCGAATCTAAGAGACTTCTAGAAGCAAAGTTCAAACCAGCATAAAATTTTTGTATGATCATCCATAAATTCAAACCATGGGTAGGGCATGCATCAATTTCATTCTTTTCCAAGATTGGGCAACATGCTCGTGATCAAGTTGTTTAAAATTCATAATATCGTTCCTAAGAGTGATGATCTTAGCGGGAGGAAAATACTTAGAGGTAAAAGCATCTTTGCACTTGTTCCAAGATTCAATACTATTTTTAGGCAAAGACAAAAAACAAACTTTAGCACGATCTCTAAGTGAAAACGGAAATAACTTCAATTTAACAATGTCAATATCCGTATCTTTCTTCTTTTGCATATCACACAAATCAACAAAATTGTTTAGATGAGTAGCGGCATCTTCACTAGGAAGGCCGGCGAATTGATCTTTCATAACAAGATTCAACAAAGTGGTATTGATTTCACAAGACTCAACATCATTAAGAGGAGCAATCGGAGTACTAAGGAAATCATTGTTATTGGTATTCGAGAAGTCACACAACTTGGTATTATCTTGTGCCATGGCAACAAGAAATCGAACACACAAGCAAACAGAAAAACGGCAAGCGAAAGAGAGAGGAGGAGATTGGGAAAGAGAGGGAGAATAAAATGGCAAGGGTTAAGTGGTGGAGAGGAAAACGAGAGACAAATGGCAAATAATGTAAATGCGAGGGAGATGGGTTTGTGATGGGTACTTGGTATGTCTTGACTTGAGCGAAGACCTCCCTAGCAACGGTGCCAGAAATCCATCTTGCTACGTCTTGAGCTTGCGTTGGTTTTCCTCGAAGTGGAGAGGGTGATGCAGCAAAGTGTAGCGTAAGTATTTCCATCAGTTTTGAGAACCAAGGTATCAATCCAATAGGAGGCTCCTCAAAAGTCCCACGCACCTACACAAACAAACTAAGAACTCACAACCAACGCAATAAAGGGGTTGTCAATCCCTTCACGGCCACTTGCGAAAGTGAGATCTAATAAAGATAGTATGATAAGATAAATATATTTTTGGTATTTTATAAGATAGATGCAAAAAGTAAAGATGCAAATAAAGTAGATTGAAAGCAAATATGATAAGAGATAGACCCGGGGGCCATAGGCTTCACTAGAGGCTTCTCTCAAGATAGCATAAGTATTACGGTGGGTGAACAAATTACTGTCGAGCAATTCATAGAAAAGTGCATAGTTATGAGATTATCTAGGCATGATCATGTATATAGGCATCACGTCCATAACAAGTAGACCGACTCCTGCCTGCATCTACTACTATTACTCCACACATCAACCGCTATCCAGCATGCATCTAGAGTATTAAGTTCATTAGAACAGAGCAACGCATTAAGCAAGATGACATGATGTAGAGGGATAAACACATGCAATATGATATAAACCCCATCTTGTTATCCTCGATGGCAACAATACAATACGTGTCTTGCAACCCTTTCTGTCACTGGGTAAGAACACCGCAAGATCGAACCCAAAGCTAAGCACTTCTCCCGTGGCAAGAAAGATCAATCTAGTAGGCCAAACCAAACTGATAATTCGAAGAGACTTGCAAAGATAACTCAATCATACATAAAAGAATTCAGAGAAGATTCAAATATTATTCATAGATAAACTTGATCATAAACCCACAATTCATCGGATCTCGACAAACACACCGCAGAAAGAGTTTACATCGAATAGATCTCCAGAAGAGAGGGGGAGAACATTGTATTGAGATCCAAAAAGAGAGAAGAAGCCATCTAGCTAATAACTATGGACCCGTAGGTCTATGGTAAACTACTCACAACTCATCGGAGGGGCAAGGATGTTGATGTAGAGGCCCTCCGTGGTTGCTTCCCCCTCTGGCAGAGTGCCGACAAGGGCTCCAAGATGGGATCTCGCGGATACAGAAGGTTACGACAGTGGAAATTGTGTTTCGTGGTGCTCCTGGATGTTTTCGGGGAACGTAGGTATATATAGGAAGAAGAAGTACGCTGGTGGACGCCCGAGGGGCCCACGAGACAGGGGGCGCGCCCTATAGGGGGGCGCCCTCCTATCTCGTGGGGCCCTCGGAGCTTTCTTGACTTGCACTCCAGGCTCTCCGGATCAGATTTGTTCCAAAAATAACGCCCCCGAAGGTTTCATTCCGTTTGGACTCCGTTTGATATTCCTGTTCTTCGAAATACTTAAATAGGCAAAAAAAACAGCAATATGGGTTGGGCCTCCGGTTAGTAGGTCAGTCCCAAAAATGATATAAATGTGTAAAATAAAGCCCATAGACATCCAAAAGGGGTAATATAATAGCATGGAATAATCAAAAATTATAGATACGTTGGAGATGTATCAGTCGGCCCATTATGGCACACAAAAATCTTGTGGGCCTTTACTGGGCCGGACTAATATGGCCCACGAAATCTTGTGGGCCTTTAGCTGGGCCAGCCCATTATAGTCCGCAAAATCTCGTGGGTCTTTAACTGGGCCGGCCTGTTATGGTCCGCAAAATCTTGTGGGCCTTTAGTTGGGCCGGCCCATTTAAACTTGATGGGCCGTGCCACGTGTCGACGTATCATAGGTGCCTTCTGTCCAATGAGTGGATGATATCTGTCCCAACGATGAGCCGGCACGTGTTTCCTCCAGCCAATGATGATTTTACACGTGGAAATTTCCCATTGGTCGGGGCTGTTAACGGGTTATCGGATCCAAAATCCGACCCGATAGCTTAACGGCGTTCAATTCGGTGGATGCCACGTGTCGGTCACCCTTGATGAAAGCACTTCTGTGACGCACGATTTATCTTCATGGAAGTGGACACTTCCGTGATGATAATTTTGGTAATGTCATGGAACACTTCCACGACAGCACAGGTATGACTATCTTGATTTTGTCATAAATTTGTCATGGATGTACATGCATGATAAAAAACGCGACCTACTGTGACAAACACGTATCATCACGAAAGTGTATTTTTTTGTAGTGTAGTCTGTTGCATGCCCCCGCGAGGCCCCGTGCTTCTCTCTCTCGATGCAGGAAAAGAAGGAAAACAAAACAAAAGCGGCACGTGCCTTGCAACAGCTCGTGAGGAGGTATCTGCGTCGTCCTCCTGAGCTCAATCAGACTCCGCCTCGCGCTTCACCGGAGCGCGCCGACGGGACGACCCGCTGCCGCCCTCAAAGCATGCGCGGCATCATGCTGACTGATGGCGGCCACCGCTGGAGGAGCTGTCGCCGGAGGAGGAGCCGCTGAAGCTTGACGAGCTGAGGTCGCCACCAGGAGCGAGTTCACCTTCGCCCTCGTCATGGCCGTCGCCAAGGCCGAGCACCTCGTCGCCATCTTCATCTTCAGGGCAGCACCCAACACGGCGTCCGTCTACCCCGAACACCCTCACATAGAGGGTCGCATCGCCGTCGTACTTGAAGTGGAGGGTGCACTGCATGCCTAGGCCACGCGCGGGCAAACGTCTGCCAGCCTCGGGCCAGAGCAGCGTTGCCAGCGACGAAGACCTCCACCGTGACCCAGGAGGCCCTGCTGCAACAGTCGTCCGCCTGCAACCAGAGCCCACCGGGGCCAGTGGCCGGCAGTTCATCGGCAAAGAAGAGAGGGAGCTGAAGCCAGTTCCCGGCCGGGTTATCCGACCACACAACAAACTCCAGCAGCACCTCCGACGAGTGGAAGCGCGGCCGGGGAGGCCGTGCAGCCACGGCACGCCTTCCTCTTCCAATAGGGCTGCCTCGACATGGGCGGCCACCACCGCGTGAAGGACCACCACCGCGGCCACGAGAAGCTATCGCAGGGGTCACGGGATGCTTGCTAGGACGACCGCGGCCGCGCTTGGGCAAAGGAGAGCCAGGCCCTTCCCGGCGAGCCTTCCCCTTCTCCGTGGCCGAAAACCTCTTCATGGGCGCCATGGGGGCGCACCAAGCAGTAGCAGCGAGGAAGCAGAAGCGAGGAGGCGGAGCAAGAAGAGATGGGCAGCAGTGGCTTCTGTGCCTCCCCATTTATGGTCCGAGGAAGGCCAACCGCCGACATCCATGATCGCAGGTAATGATGACTCTTCTTGCATGTAGCAGGGACACATCAAATCGGACAGTTGTCGAGGCAGCGTGGGGAAGCGGAGACTCCCACATACAATAAGTCTCCATGCGTCGACCAAGGCCGCAAGCTGTTGGGGCTCGTGGCGCTCCGCACTTGTCCTTCGGCTTCGCTGCTAAGCCAAGTCCGAGCACGCCTTGGGCCCGGGGGCTACAGTCGGCGTTCTGGGAATGGGGGTCCCCAGACTTGCCTGCCTACGGCCTGCGGCGTGGCTCAGCCAGTGGCCCAGTATGGCCCGTCTTCATCAACCAACACTCAATACCCTCGCGAGGGGCGAAGCTTCGCGGGGCGGACGACGCAGGGCCTCCTCAGGGGCAGCCTCACTAGGTAGGATCGCGAGGAGGTGGAGAGATCAAGGCGAGGGGTACCTCGCGAGGTGCCCATGATGCAAGCCATGACGATCAAGACCTGGCGGGCGCCTGCCCGCGCAGTGTCCTCGTTTCCTCTTTGGCGCAAAGGGGGCAAGCGCAAGTGCGGAGTACCGAGGCATCGGGCAAAGGTTTCCTTATCGGTGCGATGAGACCAAGACCGGCAGGACGGCAGGATGGAGGTCACCATGGAGCCCAGGACGGCGTCAGCACCAGCACGTTTGGCAGGCAAAGACCACCTTTAGTCAGGATAGCTTTTACTAGTTGTCCCCTTTCAAAACGGCCGTTGTTGGATCCCTTCCTGCTCAATATTTGGGAAGAGGACCAGGGCCTCTATAAATAGGGCTAGCCATTATTGCGATGCTTGTGTTTGTTGCGTCAGGGCTTGCCGTTGCTATCTCTGGTGTTTCAGCTGCCAGGATTTCTTATTGTGTTGTTGCTATGAGCCAACCAGCTATCCTCGCCCGCACAAAAGCGGGTAATGAGTGTCGTGAGGGCTGCGGTGGACTTCGGCTTCTCTTGGCCGAGATGTCGGGCAAGCCACTCGTCACGGATGTTATGCTTAAAGGCCGCCAGGGCTTTGGAATCCGGACAGTCGACAATTTGGTTCTTTTTAGTTAGGAACCGAGTCCAGAATTTCCTGGCTAACTCTCCGGACTATTGGGTTATGTGACTTAAATCATCAGCATCCGGTGGCCGCACATAAGTGCCCTGTAAGTTATCCAGGAATGCATCTTCCAGGTTCTCCCAACTTCCAATGGACTTTGCCTGTAAACTATTCAGCCAATGTCGAGCCGGTCCCTTGAGTTTTAGTGGGAGGTACTTGATGGCATGTAGGTCATCCCCGCGGGCCATGTGAATGTGGAGAAGGAAATCTCCTATCCATGTCGCGGGGTCTATAGCCCCATCGTAGGGCTCGATATTCACGGGCTTAAACCCTTCTGGGAATTCATGTTCCATTGCTTCGTCAGCGAAGCACAGGGGTGTGCGGCGCCTCTGTGCTGGGCTACATCACGACGCAGTTCAAATGAGTCTGGTCTGTTGGATTCGGCCCGGCCAGATTTGCATTTAGTATATCCGGCGTGCCGGTCATCGTCATGCGTTGGGGCGCGCCCCCGTGATCCATAGATCGATCTTCACTGTCCTGCTTTGTTTTCCAATTTGTCTTGCAGGTCATGCGTGTAGCCCCGGGCCTTCGTGTTTTTGTTTGTTTGGCGACAGGGTGCGGGCTGGTGTACAGGCTGATACGCCGCTTTGTCTCGGCCACGAGGTGGCCGGTCAGCCGCATTCTGTGCTGGTAGTGTAGGCTCTAGTGCCTCCTCCTCGAATTGAGGTAACAACATGCGCTTTGGGTAACTTTTGGTTGGGCGTTCAAGTCTATATTCCTCGGCTGCCAGGACCTTTGTCCATCTATCAGTTAGCAGATCTTGATCAGCTTGAAGCTGCTGCTGCTTTTTCTTCAGGCTTTTTGCAGTGGCTATAAGCTGGCGCTTGAAGTGCTCCTGCTCGACGGGATCCTCAGGCATGATGAACTCTTCGTTCCGAGGCTCACCTCGTCTTCGAGAGGGGCATGTAATTGTCATCCTCTGAGTCTCCATCCACTGCCTGTTTATTAGGGCTAGCTTGCCCATCCTCCCGTCCGGCTTGCTCGAAGCTTGGCTGGGCGGGATTGTTTTCTTCGGCACCGTCCGGAGTGCTATTGTCTCTTGTGCCGGTATCGCTATTTTTGCTATGACGGGGCTTAGAGCGGCGCCGCTGACGCCGGTGCTTAGATTGCTTCTCAAGGGGATTATCCTCCGTTGCCTCATCGCCATTGCTTTCTTTGGGTGTCTCCACCATATATATATATATATATATATATATATATATATATATATATATATATATATATATATATATATATATATATATATATATATATATGTATCATATGATGAGGTGGCTATCCAGCGCCCTGTGGGCGGTGGTTCTTGTTATTCTCCGGCGTCCTCGTCCATACCGTCAATGTCTTCGGAGTCTAAATCAAGCATGTCGGTTAAGTCGTCGGCAGTGGCTATCAAGTGGGTGGTGGGTGCGTAACGAATTTCTTTGCCGTCTGCTTCCCACCAAGCCGGACATAGTTCAGCCAAGAGTCTCCAGACAAGGAGAGAGATTTTAGTGAGTTTAGCACATCGCCCAAGGGTGAGTGCTAAAAGATATCCGCGGAGGTAAACTCCATGATCGGTGCCCAATCAGGTTCGATAGGCACGGATGTGCGCGGTTCAGAGCCTATGGCCGGAGACGAGTCCGAGGGTCCGATGACACAGACCTCATTGGAGGTGAAGTCTATGTTCGGCTCTATCACCGATGAGTGTGCGACTTCCGTGGTGGGGTCTATCCACCCGTCCTCGGATGGCACGATCTACTCCGGATCTAAGGCCAGGACAGCTACAGGTGCGTTCTACTAAACACCATCCGATGCCAGATCTATGTCATGCTCATCGTGACTGTACGACGCACCTGTCATGGGCTCGAATGCGTCGAAGATCAAGTCTCCGTGGATGTCGGTAGTGTAGTTCAGGCTTCCAAACCTGACCTGATCGCCAGGGGCATAGCTATCGATCTGCTCCAGATGGCCAAGCGAGTTGCCCGCAGTGCGAAGGCGCCGAATACAAAGATCTGTCCGGGGAGGAAAACCTCACCCTGGATCACATCGTTGTGGATGATTGAAGGAGCCATCAAGCCTTATCGTGACGACACAGTGGAACTCTCAATGAAAGCACCAATGTCGGTGTCAAAACCGGCGGATCTCGGGTAGGGGGTCCTGAACTGTGCGTCTAAGGCTAATGGTAACAGGAGGCAAGGGACACAATCTTTACCCAGGTTCGGGCCCTCTCGATGGAGGTAATACCCTACTTCCTGCTTGATTGATCTTGATAATATGAGTATTACCAGAGTTGATCTACCACGAGATTGTAGAGGCTAAACCCTAGAAGCTAGCGTATGATTTTGATTGTTGTTGTCCTACGGACTAAACCCTCCGGTTTATATAGACACCGAAGGGGGCTAGGGTAACATAGAGTCGGTTACGGAGAAGGAAATCTACATATCCGAATTGCCAGGCTTGCCTTCCAAGCAAAAGAGAGTCCCACCCAGACACGGGAGGAAGTCTTCAATCTTGTATCTTCATAGTTCAACAGTCCGTCACAAGTACATAGTGCGGCTGTCCGAGGACCCCCTAATTGTCGGAGTATTGGGCCACGGGTAGGCTAAGCCGAGTCCCATGACCTTTCAAGACATCGGGGCAGGCCGCGCCCCTCAAGCCAAGTCCCAGGAGCGACTCCAAGACAAGCCGAGTCCCAGACGGCGACTCCGAGACAAGCCGACTCCGAGCTGGCGACCTCCAGAGAGGCCGACTATGGAGAGTTGGCCCATGACTCCTCCCTCATCCCGAAGTACGATGTGGGGTACGGTCATGGCGTGGCCGTTCCCCCCTGCTTACAAAGGGCCGGCATGGCTACAGTGAGCCGTATCGCTGGAAGATCTCCGGTGAGGCGCGACACTGTTGCCATGCCTGCCCTGACCTCAGCCACAGTGCGCCACGCACTGTGCCCACGACGCCGGCCTGTACGGCCCGAAGACGGCGGGGCCGCCTGTCAGTGGGTGGGCCGAAGGCGGCCTGGGCACCCCGAAGACAGATCTGTGGGAGTCGGCCTCCTTGGAGTCGGCCGACTCCTCCCTAGGGCCCCACAAGCCATTAACCAGATAGGATGGGGAATGGCGACAGTGATCGCCCGATAGATGGCGGCACTGTTGTCACGACCCAATGACCGAGCCTGCGTCATCAGGAGTGCCGCTATAGTATCAAGCCTGTCCGCGGGACCCGCCAGTCGGCGGGCCCCAGAAGCCGGCGGGGAAGACGGCGGCCTGAGAGACAGACGGCTGGGACCTGCGCCCAGCCAGATTACTATTGTACCCCCGGGGGGTAGGCCTATATAAACCCCCCGAGGCACCCATGCAAAGGGTTCGGACCTAGATAGAGATAGACCAGATAGCACAGGGAGGAGAGAGCTAGCCTTGCCCTCTCCTGCCTCCCGAAACAGCTCCAGGAGCACCATTGTAGCCACTTTGCCTTAGTGATCATGCGGAGACCCCGCAGAGCAGCAGTAGGGGTGTTATCTCCTAGGAGAGCCCTGAAGCTAGGTAAGTTCCGCCGGCGTGCATGTCTTCGCCTCATCCCGCTTCCAGGCACCAGCGACGTTCTACTCGCTCCCACCATGATAAGTCATCCTTTGGCATATGTCGTACCCAACCCCCCACATTTCGCGCCCACCATGGGGCGAGGTGCACCATCGTCCAGAGATCTGCTCTGGACGGGAACCCTGTTCCTCCCCGACGAGCACAGCTAGCCCGGCACGCCGGATGGAATCTGTGCCGACGCGCTGCACGGCGCTGAGATCGCCTGTGCGGCCAGCTGCCTCGCCGATCTTATCGGCGAGGTTCGCCTCTCTGATGAGCCTGCGTCCGACGCAGGCACGAGTGTCCCCGAGAGCCTCCTCGCAGGCCTCCTCGACCAACTCCACGTCGCCGGCGAGCCTGTCGCAGACCTGGAGTCCATAGGATCCACTGACCCGATGCTGGTCGACTCCGACACCGAGTCGCTCGACGCGTTCCCCACCAACATGGTGGTCTACGACGAGCCGCTCTCTTACGCGGGGAGCGGCGGAAGCACCGTCACTGAGGTACTCATCCTCGACCGCGGCAAGCGCTCCAGCAAAGGAGCGCACAACCCGCTTGACGCGGCCCTGCGAGGCCTTGCAGCGCCGATTCCGGAAGACGCCGACGCCGAGACGCTGGAGGCGCTCCGCCTTCAGCTCGTCGAGGGCGCGAAGAAGCTGGCAAGCATGAGGCGCTTGCCAGAAGCTTACCAACGCGAGATGGATCGCGCCGTAGGCGGCTCGCCGGCTCCGACCGGGCCTAGCCGCCTAGGCGCGGTCCGACAGCGCGGTGCGGCAATCGCCAACCTCTTCGGGGCCGATCGCCCTGTGTATGCCACGCCCGCAGAGAATATCCGTGCCGCCCAGGCGGCGGCAGACGAGCTCGACAACTTCGAAGGCGAAGAGCGCCGCGTAATGACGGAGCGAGTTCAGCAGCTCCTCGACGCAGCTGCCGTGCAGAATGATGTCGGCTGCCGCACCGAGGCGCCGCAGCGCCAAAACGACGACCCACCTCCTCGCCACGACCAAGGTGCGACGTCTTGGACGCCGACTAGCGGGGCCCGTGGGAAGAAGGATAAGGAGCCGGCTGTCAGCCACAGTCGGACTCACATCACCATCGAGCGCGACCAAGACGGCCACCCCAAAGCGGTGGAGCGGCGGGACGACTACCTGCCTCCCCCTCCTCGCAGAGAAAGGCGAGTCTCCCCGCCGCCCGTGGAACATCCGACTCTCGACGACCGCCTTGGCCGCCGAGAGGGAGTCGGAGAGAACGACGCCCGCCACCGGATCGACCGACTCCACCGATCCCTGGCGCTGGAAGAAGAAGACAAGTTGGGTCCCCCCTGCTTTGGACCCCGCATCCGAGATGAGCCCTTCCCCAAAGGGTTCACGCTCCCCCGAGACACGCCCAAATATACCGGCACCGTGAAGCCGGAAGATTGGCTGATCGACTACTCCATTGCCGTCAACATAGCGAACGGCAACAAGCGTGTTGCCGTAAGATACGTCCCGCTCATGCTCCAGGGCTCGGCCCGGACGTGGTTGAATAGTCTGAAGCCTCGCAACATCAACAGCTGGGTCAACTTCACTGAGGCTTTCGTCCGCAACTTCACCATCACGTACAAGCGACCTCCCAAGCCATGCCAACTCTCCTTGTGCGTGCAAGGCCCTGACGAGTCTACTCGCGACTACCTCACGCGCTGGGGTGAACTCTGGAACTCCTGCGAGGGCGTGCACGAGGTGCAGGCCATCGAGTACTTTACAGCCGGGTGCAGAGAAGGCACCCTCCTCAAGCACAAGCTCCTCTGCGACGAGCCGGAGACCCTCGATGAGCTGCTGATCATAGCGGACAAGTACGCCACGGCCGACTCCTCCATGAAGGTGGAGATTTGGGTCAACACAACTGGCAAAGTCGCCCCTCAGGCTCCAAGAACTCCGGCTAGACACACCAGTTGGCGGCAACAGCAGAATGACCAGAAGCGCAAAGCCCCGCAGCCGACTTCCAACAGTTGGCAAGTGGCAACAGCAGAAGACCAGCAGTTGGAGGGACAGCCTCCGGCGAAGCGACAGAAGGGCGGCAAGTCCAATTGGCTGCCGGCTTTCTCCTACGAGCAGACTCTAGACGGTCCCTGCAAGTTCCACAGCGGCGCGAAGCCGTCAAACCACACCACCAGGAAATGCCACTGGCTGACCAGAATCGCCAAGGGGGACGGCCTGCTCCCTCCCCTCCTGCTGGGCCGCCTCCTCCACAGCCGCCCCAGCAGCCGGCCGTCAGGCCAGTCGGCGCGATACAAGATGAGTTCCCGGATGAGCATGGAGCCTATGTGGTGTTCACCAGTGTAGCGGATGACCGACGCAGCAGGCGCCAACAGCAGCAAGAAGTGAATGCGGTTGCGACAAGTACGCCAGAGTTCATGCATTGGTCTGAAAAGCCTATCAGTTGGAGCAGAGATGATCACCCAGAGGTGATGCCGAGTCCAGGCTCCTACGCCTTGGTCTTAGGCTCCACACTCGCCACAGATAGGCGGGCCGCTCGCTTCTCGCGAGTACTGATAGATGGAGGCAGCAGTATCAACATCCTGTACAAGGATACAATGGAGAAATTAGGAATCAAGCGAAGACAACTTCAGAGCAGCCGGACTGTGTTCCACGGAATCGTCCCTGGCCTTTCCTGCTCACCAATCGGCAAGATCCTGATAGATGTCCTCTTCGGAGACAAGGATCATTTCCGCCGAGAGCCAATTTGGTTTGAGGTGGTGGACCTTGAGAGCCCATATCATGCATTGCTTGGCCGACCCGCCTTGGCCAAGTTCATGGCGGTCCCCCACTACGCCTACCTCAAGATGAAGATGCCAAGTTCCAAGGGAATCCTAACGTGTCCGGCGACTACAAGAAGTCGTCCACTTGCGCGGCCGAAAGTAGTCGGTTGGCCGAGTCCTTGGTGATCGCGGCTGAGAAACGGCTCCTTGATCGGGTCGTGGCAATGGCCGGCAAGCAGCCCGAGTTATCGCCCGACCCCAAGGAGTCGTAAGCAGAGGGATCATTCAAGCCAGCCAAAGAAACAAAGAAGATACCGTTGGACCCGGAGCACCCGGAGAGATACGCTGTCATGGGCACAGGCCTTGACAGCAAATAGGAAGGCGAGCTCGTCGATTTCCTCCATGAGAATTGTGACATCTTCGCATGGTCCCCCAAGGACATGCCTGGTGTCCCGACGGAATTCGCCGAGCACAAATTACACGTCCAATCTGATATGAAGCCCGTTAGATAGCCCTTGTGCCGCCTGTCAGAAGAAAAAAGAAGAGTTGTTGGAGAAGAAATAGCCCGGCTCCTGGCAGCCGGCTTCATCATGGAAGTGTTTTTTCCAGAGTGGCTGGCAAACCCAGTACTGGTGCTGAAGAAGAACAAGCAGTGGCGAATGTGCATTGATTACACGAGCCTCAACAAAGCTTGCCCCAAGGACCCATTTGCTCTGCCGAGAATCGGTCAGGTGATAGACTCCACAACTGGATGCGAGCTGTTGAGTTTCTTGGACACATATTCAGGATATCACCAGATCAAGCTGAACCCGGCTGACAGACTTAGACCGCCTTCATCACGCCGTTTGGAGCCTTCTACTACCTGACCATGACGTTCGGCTTAAGAAACACCGGCGCCACCTTTCAGCGTTGCATGCAGAAGTGACTCCTGAAGCAACTCGGCAGAAATGCCCACGTCTATGTGGATGATGTAGTGGTGAAGACGGAGAAGCGTGGAACCTTGCTGGAGGACCTCAAGGAAACATTTGAGAATCTGCGCCGATTCCAGATCAAGCTCAACCCAGAGAAGTGCGTTTTTGGAGTACCAGCCGGCCAGCTCCTTGGTTTCCTGGTCTCCGAACGCGGCATAGAGTGGAATCCTGTGAAGATCAAGGCCATCGAGAGGATGGAAGCACCCAGACGACTGTTAGATGTGCAGAAGGTCAACGGCTGTTTGGCATCCATCAGCCGATTCATCAGTCAGCTGGGCGAGAAGGCTCTCCCCTTGTATCAGCTCATGAAGAAGACGACCTTCTTTGAGTGGACTCCCAAGGCGGACGAGGCTTTTCTCCAGCTAAAGAAGATGTTGACTACTCCCCCTGTGCTGGCGGCTCCGACTCCCAAAGAGCCCATGCTCCTATACATTTCCGCCACCAGCCGAGTAGTCAGCACAGTCATTGTAGTCGAGCGCAAGGAGGAACGCAAGGCGCTACCTGTCTAGAGACCGGTATATTACTTGAGCGAGGTGCTGTCGGCCTCCAAGCAGAACTACCCCCATTACCAGAAGATGTGCTACGGCATGCATTTTGCCGCCAAGAAATTGAAGCCTTACTTCCAAGAGCATCCAATCACTATGGTCTGTACAGCTCCACTGGCCGAGATCATTGGGAGCCGAGATGCTTCTGGCCGAGTGGCCAAATGGGCCACCGACCTGGCCCCCTACACCATCTACTACAAGCCCCGCACCGCCATCAAGTCACAAGCACTGGCCTACTTCCTCGTCGACTGGGCCGAGACCCAGTATCTGCCGCCAGCGCCCGACTCCACCCATTGGCGGATGCACTTCGACGGCTCCAAGATGCGCACCGGCTTGGGAGCCGGGGTTGTCCTGACTTCCCCCAAGGGCGACAAGCTCAGATATGCGCTACAGATCCACTTCGCCGCCTCCAACAACATGGCCGAGTACAAGGCGCTCATCCACGGGCTCCGGCTTGCCAAAGAACTCGGCATTCGTCGAATCCTGTGTTATGGCGACTCTGACTTGGTGGTCCAGCAATCATCTGGCAATTGGGACGCCAAGGACGCAAATATGGCGAGCTATCGTTTCCTCGTCCAACAACTCAGCAGATACTTTGAGGGGTGCGAGTTCCTCCACGTGCCAAGGAACGACAACGACCAAGCAGACGCCTTGGCACGAAACGGCTCCACCCGCTAGGCAATACCATCCAGTGTCGCCCTCCGGCGCCTCCTCAAGCCTTCTATCAAGCCGTCACCAGAATGAGATTCAATCTTTGTGCCGGCTCCGCCTGAGGAAGACGGATCCGACTCCAAGAAACACACAGTCGAAGCCGGCCCGGGGACTTCAGAACCCGGCCCGGGGACTGCAGTGGCAAGATCGAAGACTCCAGAGCTCGGCCTGGGGACTGCTCCAGTCGGCCCCGGGACTTTGTCAAATCAGCAAGCGGCTGCGGACTCCAACCTGCCGCCTCCCAGCCCGGCCGCCCTCGTCCAAGTCGCACTAGTGGCAGTTGAAGAAATAGCAGCACCTTCATGGGCCCAGCCCATCCTCAGGTTCTTAGTAAACAGAGAGCTGCCAACCGATGAAATCTTGGCTCGACAAGTGCAACGTCGAGCAGTAGCCTACACCATAGTCAACAGAGAGCTGGTCAGGCACAGCGTTACCGGCGTCTTCCAACGCTGCGTCGAGGCAGAACAAGGCCAAGCAATCCTCAGAGACATCCATGAAGGCGAGTGCGGTCACCACGCGGCCTCCAGGGCACTCGTCGCCAAAGCCTTCCGGCACGGTTTCTTCTGGCAAACCGCCCTGGAAGAGGCCAAAGAGTTAGCCCAAAAGTGCAAGGGGTGCCAGATTTTCCGTTCCAAGCCTCTTCAGCCAGCTTTCGCAATCAAGACTATCCCCATCGCCTGGCCCTTTGCAGTCTGGGGCCTGGACATGGTGGGACCATTCAAGACAGCCCGAGGTGGCTTGACTCACCTACTTGTCGCAGTGCACAAGTTCACCAAGTGGGTGGAGGTGAAACCCCTCAAGAAGTTGAATGGTCCGACTGCAGTGACCTTCATCGCTGACATCACAACTCGGTACGGCATCCAGACAGCATCATCACCGACAATGGCACGAATTTTGCCAAAGGCGCCTTGGCCCGTTTCTGCGCGACACAGGGCATCCGACTGGACTTAGCGTCCGTTGCCCATCCGCAGTCAAACAGCCAGGTGGAGCGAGCGAACGGCCTCATCTTATCCGGCATCAAGCCTCGACTCGTTGTACCACTGGAGCGATCTGCCGGCTGTTGGCATGAGGAGCTGCCAGCCGTCCCCTGGAGTCTGCGCACGACTCCAAACAAGTCAACTGACTTCAAACCCTTCTTCCTCGTCTATGGTGCCGAAGCCGTCATCCCAACGGACATAGAGTTCGACTCCCCATGAGTCACCATGTACACCGAGGAAGAAGCAGAAGAAGCACGTCAAGACGGCGTCGATCTGCGGGAAGAGGGCCGGCTGTTGGCACTCAGCCAGTCCAGCATCTACCAGCAGAGTCTGCGTCGATACTACAACAGGAAGGTCAGGCCAAGATCTTTCCAAGAAGGCGACCTTGTGCTCCGGCTGATCCAGCGAACAGCCGGCCAGCACAAGCTATCGGCACCTTGGGAAGGCCCCTTTATCATCAGCAAGGTGCTAGGGAACGACGCCTACTATCTGATCGACGCTCAGAGGCCCCGAGCGCGCAAGAGGGACGACTCCGGCAAAGAGACAGAGCGCCCGTGGAATGCAAATCTTCTTCGAAGATTTTACAGTTGATGCAGTATGTATCGCACTACCCCTTTTGTATTAAAGTACTAAGACTTTGGGGCCCCCGAGACGAGCTCGGGGACTGCCCTTTTTGTCATCTGTATGATAAGAATTATGCCTTCGAGTACATTACTTTCATTACAAGCCGCTTGGCACCGGGCCAGACTAGTCGGCCCGGGGACTCGCCGCCTTGCGCTATGAGGAGCTTCCCGCAGTCAGACAAGTAGTGCGCGGTGCCCAATCCGCCTCCTGGAAAAGCCGCAGCTCGCAGAGCGACTGTGAGGCAGGCAGGAGTGAGGAAGAACGGGCGCCCACACGAAAATTGGCTAAGGACCTAAAGCACGAACATAGCGTAAGGCGGCCTCCAGCATTTCTAAAGCAGAAAGCCGACTCATGAGTAGTCGGCTCGCCGTCTTTATTAACCTCTATCAAGGACGGCCGACTCTTGGGTAGTCGGCCTATCGCTTTCTATCCGACTTGCTAAAGAAACTCTAAACGGCCAAGTACTTCACCCAGCGATAGTCTGCAGAGCGGCTATCCGACTGGCAAGGCAGCGACTAAAGGAAGGCGGCAAAGGGAAAAGCCTAAAGAGCAGTAAGCGAGGAAAGACGGAAATTGGATAAATATTTACATAGGCCCTTGGCCGAATCTTCGAATAGAAGTTCAAGATACACCCCGCGGGTGGAATTGTTCTTATCTAACAAAGTTTTCAAAAGATTACTAAGACAGACAAGCAGAGGCGAAAAATCAGCCTAGGAGGATCGGAGGAGATGGCGGTGTCAGGCGCTGGGGCAGTCGGCTGGGCGGTCTCGGTTTGATCGCCCCCGGTGGCAGTCGCCTTCTCTCGACGCGGCTCGTTGCTGGAGGCGCGGTCGAGCTGAGGCTAGCCGCCTGCTCCGTCTTCTGGCACCTCCGCCTCACCTTCGGCCTCCGCCTCGTCCTCCTGCTCGGTGCTGGAGTCGATCACCTCCGTCGAGTCCTCACCATACTCTGGGTTCATCCCGAACCACTCTGGCGGCACTTCCTCGCCGCCTTCAGGCCGCTCGGGCACGAAGACACTGGTGTCCATGTACTCGGCGATGGCCGCTGCACGCTCGATAAGGGCGCCCTCCACGGCCTCCAGCTCGGCCTGGGCTTCTGACTGGAACGCGGCCAGACGGTCCAGGTCCAGCCCTGGATACCACGCCTTGACGAACTCCAAGGCCCGGCGCGCTCCGGCCCGGGCCGAGGAGCCCTTCCAAGCTTCAAGACGGCCGGCGGCGACTTCCAGCCAGTCGGCGGTCCGACTGGCGGTGCGCAGAGCCGGCATGTCCGGCCACAAAGCGGCAACCGCCTGGGCGCCGGCACGCTGAAGCCGGCGCATCTGCCGGTGGGCCGGATGAAGACGGGCTTCAATGCTCAGGAGCTGCTCATCGACGGTTCGGGGGGCATTAGCAGCGATCTCCTCACCGCTTGCCCTTCGCGCCTCACGAGCAGCCTCGATGGCTAGAGGGACTTCCTGCGAGTGACCAGGGAAGAAGTCTGCCAAGACAAAAAAGAAGCAAGTAGAAAAATCAGAAGTCGGCCTGACACATAGTCGGAAGCCCGAAGAAACGAAAGAAACTTACCATCAACAATATCCTCGATCTCGTGGAAGCCGGAGGTCAGCATCGCCTCCCAGTCAGTCCAGGAGGAGCGCTCGCTCTCGAACTCGGCCAGGAGAGCGGCCTCCTTCTTCTCGGCCTCGTCCTGCGCCTTCTTCAGCAGCTCCTTCTGCTCGGCCAGCTGCGCCGCCAGCAGGTCGCGCTCTGTGGCAAGCTTGCTACACTCCTCCTCCTTGGCATGCCGGGCGGTATTGGCCTCGCCCAGCTGCTCCTGAAGAACGGCATTGGCTCCTGAAGAATGAAAGAAGAGACAAATAAGTTGTCAGCAAAGAAGATCGTCGGGAAGATCCGGCCCGACTGTGCAGCAAACGGCCCCAATCTCGGGGACTACAGCCCGCGGGTGCGCCAGCGCGCCCCCGTGAAGAAGAAGAACTTACTCCGGCTTTCCAACAAGTCGGCTGCCCGCTTGCTCAACTCCTCAACGTTGCGGTTGAAGGCAGTGGCGCAGAGGTTGTGATACTATTGCAATAAGTCATTGAAGACAAAGTCAGTATTTGGAACTCGCCAGAGGGAGTTCCGAACCGCCTGCTCAACAGCCAGCCCGGAACTCGGGGACTACACCCAGTGGGTGCGCTGGCGCGCCCCACAGAGAAAAACTTACTCGGACGGCCGTCCGCGCTGCCAGATGCGCCCTGGTGCAAGTTTGAAGGGCATCGCCTTCAGCATGCAGCTTCGCCTGAACGTCCAGAAGCGCTTGATTCAGCGGCCCGGTGCCGCCTCCGCACACCCACCCGGTGGGCGCGGCGCTTGTGGCCTCGGTGTCTAAGGTTGCCGAGCTAGCGGCGCCGGTCTCCTGAGGTCGCGGTGCCGAGGTCGCCCTCTCAAGATGGCGGCGCACCGGCGAGGCGACTTGGAGAAGCAGCCGCGCCTCGGCCTCGTCCGTGACCGGCGGCTCCGACGGACCCACCGGCTGTTTGCCGTGCGGTCTCCCAGACGGCGGTGGAGGCGGCGGTGGCGGCACGAGAGTGTCCGACATGGAAGCCTCGCCGCTCTCCTTCTCCACGACGGGGTTCTCGGTGCCGGCCTCCCCTGTCTGCCCCGTGAACTCCGGAGGCGGCGGTGCAGACGACAGTGGGGGGACGAGCATCGCCGATCAGCAACGCGCGGCCTCCTCGGCACGCCGTCTCGCCGCAAGGGCGGCTTCGGCATCCTCCAGCTTCTTCTGGGCGGAGGCGGCCGCCCTGTCGGCCTCCGCCTTCTCCAGACATTCGGCCTCCTCCTCCTCGCGCTTCTCCCGTGCATTTCGTTCCGTCGCCTCCCGGAGGTCGGCGGCGGGGTCGGCCCGCCGAGTATTGGCGGACGTCTCTGCTGACCCCATGACGGAGGGGACGGCAACTCTCTCAAGAGAAAGAGGGGCCCTGAAGAAGAATGGAGGGAGTATAAAAGAAGGCTCGGACAAAATTCAACGAAGGAAAATAAAAAAGCGTAAAGACTTACGCAGAGACTAGCGGCGGCCTTCTCACTTCCCTTCGGAAGCGGTTGGCCTTCGCGGCCGCCTCCTCCCGTCTGGTCGCGGCGGCCGCCCCCTTGAACTTCTTCAATTTGCCGCCAGGCGCACTCGGCCCAACGTGACGCCTCTTCGCGCCGCCTTGGCCAGCCAGGCCGGCGGAGGAGCCGGCGGCCGACGAGCCGACCCTCGGCTGGTGGCGCGGGGCAACTTCCCCTTCGGCGTCGTTGTCAAGCCAGTCGGCGAAGGTGGCCGAGGGCCTGAAGTCGCCTTCTGCTCCTCCTCCCCCGCCTTCGGCGTCGGCTTCCATCGCCGCTGCCCCCAAGTCGGGGTCGCCGACGTCGCTCTCCGCACGATCGGGGACATACTCGCGGGGTTGTCTCGTGGCGCCGGCTGCAGGCTGCATAAGGGGATTCTAGCTCAGAAGAAACCGACAAGAGTCAGAAGCCGGAGTCGGCCGCAAAGAACACAAAACAATAGAGGGACTAGACTTACCACTGGTGGGGGGTTGTCGCGCGAGTACGGCTCCTTGCCGAACTGCCAGTCCTCCCCGAACTCGCAGTTCGCGATATAATTCACCATGTTTGCCACCTCCGCGCAGGCATCTCCTTGGTGCACGTCCGACTCGGGTCTTGGAGGCCACTCATATGACAGATCAGGTGAGGCCGACCTTGGAGCGGGAGAACTCGGCGCGCCACGAAGGCGGCCAGCAAGTCGGCCCCGACGAGACCCTCCGACTGCGTCAAGACCCGGAGTCGCGCTACAGCGGCGGCTCCGGCGGGAGTCAGCGTCTTGACTCTGTGAGACCAGCTGGGGAGCCTCCCAGTTAGGGTGGGTGGCGTTGTAAGGCGGCAGGTTGACCCAGTCGCCGTCGGAGGCGAGGTTCTTCACGTACAAGTATGAGCGCTGCCACATCTTCACCGACTTAATCAGCATGATGGGAGGAAAGGGGTTGTCGGCCGTCGAGCGCCGTATCGCGATGAAGGTGCCGCACTGAGCCGGCACGCCGGTGATGTGCGTGTCGAGCTTAGAAGAGAAGAATTCTCCCCACAGCTCAATGGTGGGGAGAACGCCGAGGAAACCTTCGCATAGAGTGGCGAAGGAGGAGAGTAACACCACCGTATTCGGAGTGAGGTGGTGTGGTTGAAGGCTGTGGAACTCCAAGAACGAGCGGAATAAGCCGCTCGCCGGCAGCCCCAGGCCGCGCATGAGGTGCGAGCGGAAGATGACCCGCTCGCCCTCCTCCGGCGCCGGCCGGATCTCCCCCTCCGGCGCGGCGCGAGCGCGCACGAGGTCCGCACTGGGGAGACGGCGTGTCCGGCGGAGGAACTCGATTTGTTCCTCTTCTACCTCCGAGCCGTCCCATACGCTGGAGCGCACGGCGGGAGCCGCGGCGGAGGAGGAGCTCATCGCCGTGGTGTGGAATGCTCTTGCTCAACGGCGGAGGCAGGAAGGAGAGAAGGCAAGACGAAGCGGGGGAGCGGGGAAGAAGGGCGCGCGTGCTGTGCCGCTACTTATAGCCCTATGGGCTAAGAAGCCGAGGGGGCGGGCGTGGGATTAACTGCGCACGATGCCCCCACGCCGCCCCACGATCTACCCCATGAAGTTACTGCACGCAGTAACGACGTGGGAAAACTAACCGTCCATGGCCGCAGCGGATCCGTCCGTATGCCGAGGCACGGTAGTGGCGGGCCCCACCTGACGGCCCGTCCCGTCGCGCGCGTGGGCACGCAGACTGCCCTCTCCACGTGGTGCCGTGCGATGGGACCGCCCTGATGGCTGTGGGGAAGCATATCAGGCACGCCTCCTGGTTTCCCGCTGCGACTTTCGGGCCGCAGCTCTTCGCTAAACATCCGACTCTCGACAGTCGGCCCAAGGGAAGACGACAGCCGAGTTCCAGAGTCCGCTCCTGGAAGGTTGAAACTGTTGAAGCCCCACAATGCAGCGTCCGCAGGGCTTCACTAGCTTCGGGGACTACTGTCGGAGTATTGGGCCACGGGTAGGCTAAGCCGAGTCCCAGGACCTTTCAAGACATCGGGGCAGGCCGCGCCCCTCAAGCCGAGTCCCAGGAGCGACTCCAAGACAAGCCGAGTCCCAGACGGCGACTCCGAGACAAGCCGACTCCGAGCTGGCGACCTCCAGAGAGGCCGACTATGGAGAGTCGGCCCATGACTCCTCCGCCATCCCGAAGTACGATGTGGGGTACGGTCACGGCATGGCCGTTCCCCCTACTTACGAAGGGCCGGCATGGCTACAGTGAGGTGTATCGCTGGAAGATCTCCGGCGAGGCGCGGCACTGTTGCCATGCCTGCCCTGACCTCAGCCACAGTGCGCCACGCACTGTGCCCACGACGCCGGCCTGTACGGCCCGAAGACGGCGGAGCTGCCTGTCAGTGGGTGGGCCGAAGGCGGCCTAGGCGCCCCGAAGACAGATCTGTGGGAGTCGGCCTCCTTGGAGTCGGCCGACTCCTCCCCAGGGCCCCACAAGCCATTAACCAGATAGGATCGGGAATGGCGACAGTGATCGCCCGATAGATGGCAGCACTGTTGTCACGACCCAATGACCGAGCCTGCGTCATCAGGAGTGCCGCTACAGTATCAAGCCTGTCCGCGGGACCCGCCAGTCGGCGGGCCCCAGAAGCCGGCGGGGAAGACGGCGGCCTGAGAGACAGACGACTGGGACCCGCGTCCAGCCGGATTACTATTGTACCCCCGGGGGGTAGGCCTATATAAACCCCCCGAGGCACCCATGCAAAGAGTTCGGACCTAGATAGAGATAGACCAGATAGCACAGGGAGGAGAGAGCTAGCCTTGCCCTCTCCTGCCTCCCGAAACAGCTCCAGGAGCACCATTGTAGCCACTTTGCCTTAGTGATCATGCGGAGACCCCGCAGAGCAGCAGTAGGGGTGTTATCTCCTAGGAGAGCCCTGAAGCTGGGTAAGTTCCGCCGGCGTGCATGTCTTCGCCTCATCCCGCTTCCAGGCACCGGCGACGTTCTACTCGCTCCCACCATGATAAGCCATCCTTTGGCATATGTCGTACCCAACCCACGACACTAATCCAGGACTCCCTCAGGGAGCGCAGGCGCGGGGTACCGAGGCGTTAGGCAAAGGTTTCCATATTGGTGCAACGAGACCAAGACCGGCAGAGCGGCAGGACGGAGGTCACCATGGATCCCAAGACGGGGTCACCACCAACGCCTTTGGCAGTTGAAGACCACCTTTAGTCAGGATAGCTTGTACTAGTTGTCCCCTTTCAAAATAGCCATTGTTGGCTCCCTTCCCACTCAATATTTGGGAAGAGGACCAGGGCCTCTATAAATAGGGCTAGCCACCACCGTAGAAAGAGGGAGAATGAGATCTAGAGCCAAGAAGAAGATCCGAGCCTAGCTCACCAACACTCCACCACAAGAACACCTCAGCTCGCGAGGCTGTTCTTTATTTGTACTGTTCATCATCAGCCCAAGAGGCAATCCATTGTACCACACACTGTATTAGGGTAATACACCACAACGGTGGCCCGAACCAGTATAAACCTCGTGTTTCTTGTGTTGTTCATCATGCTAGCTTAGAATCGCGGCGAGATTGTGGGCGTGTTTCGGTAGGGAGAAGATCTTCGCGTGCACCCCAGAGTTCGAACCTTGTGGGTTTTGCCGGAACCCGATATCCAACATTTGGCACGCCAGGTAGGGGTGCGCCGAAATCTTTTCTCCGCTGATATGCGTCCCATGGCTTCGTCGCATCCAAGGCAGATGCTCGCCGAGCTTGTGCCGAGCGCCGAGCTGCTCTCGCCGCCCGCGTCGCCCAGATGGCTCCTGTCGGTGGGCCTCCTCATCGTTCTCCATCGCCTGCCGCCAACACCGCCATTGGCCCGGCAGGGAACAAGTAACAAGCATCTTTGCTGCACCCTTCGGTGCGGCGGGAAGGCCGCACCGCCACTCCATCGCTGACCCCAGCAGGTTCGTCGTCTCACGCTCGTCGCGCCCCACGGACGTGCGGGCCTCGTTGCTCCTGGCACGTGAGCTGCTACACTACCGCCCCATCGATGACCTCTATGAAGAATGGCTCGCTCACATCACCGAGCTCGTCAGTGTCGCGGGGGGCTCTCCTGCGCCGTCCCTCTTGCTGCCTCGCCCTCCGTCATGCATGGGCGACGCGGCTCAGGGAGCGCCTCTGCCGCCTCCTCCCCAAGAAGGCACCCAGGCTCCAAGGCGCGCGGCCCCTGGACATGACCCGCCGCGTCGGCGCCCGCGCGGCAAGAAAGAAGTTGCCAAGAAATCCCTCAGCCTCAAGAAGGCGCTCACGTGCTCCCTGCACTAGCACGACAAGACCGCATCCCTGCACCATCACGCCAAGACCCCGTGCTGCCCCTGGCGGCAGCATGCGGGAACCATCAAGAGCAAGCCCCGCGTCTGCAAAGGGCTCCGGCATCCACCACAGGTTGTCGTGCCTTCGCTACCGAGTTGCGTAGCGTCGCTTGGCCGAGCAAGTTCAAGCCGGACCTGCCTCCTCGCTACAACGGTACTGCCGACCCCGTGGAGTACCTGCAGCTCTACGAGCTGGGCATCGAGGCATCCAACGGAGACGAAAAGGTCATGGCGAACTGGTTTCCCATGGCGCTCAAGGATGGCGCCTGCACCTGGCTCCTGAACCTACCTCTCGGCTCGATCTCCTCATGGAACGAGTTGCGCAGCCGTTTCATCGTCAACTTCCAGGGCACTCGCGACCGCCCCCCAGCCGTTGATGACCTGTGCCGCATCAAGCAGCAGCCTGGAGAGACCCTGTAGATCCCCAAGGTGACAGACGAGGCCATCATCTCATTGTTCTCTGATGGCGTCCGCAACGTCAAGATGAAGGAGGAGCTCTCCATCCACGAGGATCTGTGCACATCCCTGGAGCTGTTCAACCTGGCAACCAAGTGCGCAAGAGCTAAGGAGGGGCGCCTCTCTCTCCTCGAGCTTCCAGCTGCTGACCCAGAAGAGAAGAAGGCCAAGGCCAAGGACGTGAAGCGCAAAGGAGCAGTCGTACTCCCAGCAAAACCAGACACGAAGCGCGGCAAGGACCAGCTGGAGTCGTCCAAGGGTAGCCGATTCTGCGCCTACCACAACCTCCGCACCCACAACACCAATGAATGCCAGGAGCTCAGGGTTGTTCGAGAAGGACGCTTCCATCGACGCCCCGAGCGCAACGACCGGTCCTACGACTGAGGAGGAGGATGAGGCGGAGGAAGATGGGACGACCGAGGCCGTCGCCAGGAGTGGCGTGACCAACCTCGCAAGGATCGCTGGTAGGACCAGCCTCACGAGGGAGCCTGGAGGGATCAGCCTCGCGAGGACCGCCCGCAGGGAAACGCAGGCCTTCCTCCTTTGCCGCCACCGCCAAGAAGGAATGACGACCACCACCAGGACGAGGGGGCTGGGGGCTTCCAGGAGCCGCATGCTATCGCTTGCATCTTGGGCCGTGCCCAAGCCCCAGCTTCACAGCGCATCTTCAAGCAGTTTGCTCGCGAGGTGAATGCAGTCCTCCCCAAGCTCGAGGCCACGCGCCCTCTCAGGTGGTCCAAGTGCGCCATCACTTTCAGCTCAGCAGATCAACTCAAGTGCACGGCTACCGCTGGCGTCCTCCCAATGCTTTGTTCCCTAGTCATCAGCAACATGCGAGTTACCAGGACCCTCATCGATGGCAGTGCCGGGCTCAACGTTCTGTCTGTAGAGATGTTCAACAACCTTCAAGTGCCATATGATCAACTTCAGCCTACCAAGCCTTTCTCGGGAGTTACTGATGGCTCCACCACCCCGATAGGACAGGTCCGTCTCCCTGTCACCTTCGGGCAGCACAACAACCACCACATCGAGCTCATCAACTTCGACACCGCCCACATCCGCCTGCCATACAATGCCATCCTCAGGTATCCGGCCCTGGCCAAGTTCATGGTGTTGACCCACCATGGTTACAATGTCCTCAAGATGCCAGGAAGCGGCGGAATCATCACAGTCCCCTGCGAGGAGAAAGATGCGGTGTGCTCCCTCAAGCGCGCCTTCCAAGCTGCATCAATCAAGGACCCGGACAACAAGGGCAAGAACCCCCCTGAGGCAGTCCCCAAGAAGAAGAAGATATCGCCCAGCTCAAGGCCTTGGGAGGTTGGCATTTCAGGAGGTGCCGCATCAGGATCTGCGCCCGTGCAAGGGGCGCCGCCTTCCATCGCATAGGAAGGCGCGCCCGGTGCCCTCCTCGGGCAGGGCTCGAGGGCTCTCTTTTGGAGGGCCTCAGACTTTGCCAAAATCGTGAGGGAGGCACACGGGCACCACTTGGAGGCATGCTTCATGGCACGTTTCCCTTAGGAAGTCTCGGGGCGTGGAAAGCCCAACCCTCAGGAGTTCATCACCAAGACCACTCAGGAGCTTCAGGAAGCAAGAGCCATGCGCCGCGACCACCGTCTGCCTGGCGTAGCTCCCCTTCCAGGCAAGGATGGCGGGCGTCTGCGTTGATTTCCTAGGGCTCAGTCGAGCCGCGTCTCAGGAACGCCTCTGGCCTTCGCGCGTGGGACGTTGCAAGGGTCCGCCGCATAGCTATGTTCGCATGCCTTTCGGCCTGCCGAATGCGGCTGCTACCCACCAGCGCCATCTATGGAGCATTCTGGCGGCTCCAGTGGCCAGCCATCACACGGTCCTGGCGGAGATGGAGATGGCCCTCGAGGAACCGCCTAGACGCCCAGAGCCTCCCGAGGCTCAGGGCTCCGGTGGCTCGTGAGGGTCGGCCTCTTCACCGTGCATCTTCAGCTACTCCAACACCCCCTCTACAATGGTACCAAGTGACATCTTCCGAGTTCATTTCAGCTGGGAGCGCCCTCAGGGCTGCATCATTCCTAGGCCGCATGGGTCTGTCCCTGCGGCATGTATCTCTTTTGCTTATGTCTCTAGTTTACCTTGCTGGGGGAGCCCCTCGGGCTGCATCATCCCCAAGCCGCTCGGGCCTGACCCAGTGGCATGTATCCATTCTGCGTTCATCTAAGCTGATTTGACCTTCATGCTTAACCTACCTATGATTATCATCTGCCGCCTACCACAGGCATCCTCTCCCTCATCCAAATCGCTTGCGCATTAAAAGGGCGGCTCCTAAGCATCGCGACTCAGGAGCTCCTACTGGCTCTCCAGCCCTCACTCCCTGGCCTTGTCCACGGCATCGCGAACTGGCATACCAGCGGAGGCTGAGCTCGCTTGAGGGCCGGGACCTGAGGACGTAGAGCATTTATATTTAACCACCTCGCGGGAACACACAGCCATCCAAGGCTCAAGACCAGCGCAACCCGCCTTGAGGTAGGGCCTCGTGAGTCTTGCGCTGGCTCACGAGTGCCCAGACACACCTCGTCTAGCCCTGCCGTGCAAGCCACGTGTCAGGGCAGGGCTGTACACGCCCCGGGGGCTCCTCCCGGAGGGGGCCCCCCTCCCATGTACTAGTGGAAGCACCATGCTCCGTGCTGGCTAACGACACCGCCCAGGAGTACCTATGCCCGTACACATACGGAAGCGCTATGCTCCGTGCTGGTGATAAACAACTGATGGCGACCCACGGCCGTATCAACCTCAGGGAGCCCAGAGCTCAGTGTCTGGCCTCATCGCAAAACCTCCCCTCGGGAGCGTCATGCAAGGGGGCCGGACACGGGGGCTGCGCCCGGGTCAAGCCCGAGCGCATGCCACCCAGCCACGTCCCTCGGACCTGGTCGTCGCACGCCCCTCCCCGAGCGGAGCCAAGGTATGAAGACCATTTGAACGTTAAGGGGGACTCCTGAGCATCGCAACTCAGGAGCCTAACTGGTCACGTAGCCCCTCACTCCTTAGTTCCGCGAGGCTAATGGCGGTTGAGGTATGCGCGGGGCCGGGCCCTGCCAACGTAGAACGCCAGATCTACCCCTACATTCCCTCCCTATTTGTTGTTTGCACATCAAGGGGGACTCCTGAGCATCGCAACTCAGGAACCTAACTTGGCACGGAGCCCCTCACTCCTTGGTCACATCCTGGTGATCCGGTCGGGGCTAACGGCGGTTGAGGTATGCGCGGGATCGGGCTTTGCCGACGTAGAACATAAAGCAAATAGGAAGGAAACTGCAAGATTTCAAAGCAAATCCAGAAGCAAATATTACAAACCATAATTGTCTTCGCAATACCAAACGCAAGTTTAAATACATCCACGAGGCACGGTGCACATTGCAGGAGTTGAAACAAGAAAGAAGCCGCGAGAAGATCACCCTTGGACAACGCCATCATTCGCCAGGGGCAACGCCTCCATGTGTCGCCCCCGCCAGTTCCACCTCCCAAGGCCACAGGATCAGCAGCACCTGCCGTGGGCACAGTGGCAAAGGCGCGGAACTTCGCCAGCAAGGCTTCCACCTGGCCCTTCACAGCTTCAGCAACAGCGACGAAGCGCTCGTTGTCCATGGGCTCCAGCAGTTCATCGAGATTGGCGCCAGGGTCACGAAGGTAGACTTGGCTGAAGACGCGCGTTAGAGCCGCAGAAGAAAGGACACGAGCTTCAACCTTGGCCATGGGGCCGATGCCAGCCACAACTTCCTCGAGCGCCTCAACCAAGAAGGGAAGAAGCTAGGCAGGGCCATCCTTGGCGCCAGCCAGCGACTTCTCCAAGCTGCTCTCATAGAGCGTCTTCAGCGCCTTGTGAGACTTCTCCTCAAGGAGCGTGAATGCCACGAGGTCCTCGGCCAGGACCTTCGCCTTGGCGTCAAGCTCGGCCCTCTCCACCTTCAACTTCTGCTCCAGCGTCCCCAGCCGGCCGCGTTCAGCGGTCAGCTCGGCGTCAAGGTTCCCGATGGCGTCCTCCCGAGCCTTCATCTCCTCCTCCTTCGCCTGGCGGTCACGAGCTTCCATGGCGAGCTCATCGTGCAAACCCTGCAGCTCGGCCTCCAGCACCTTGCAGTGGTCCTGGGCGACCGTGACATCCTTCAATGCCGCATCGCGGGCAGCGGCAGATTGGGTGGCGGTCTGCTTCTCCTCCTCAGAGGCTGCCGCGGCTAGCCTCAGCGCCGCCCGGATGAAGGTGTCAGAATGAAGCCAGCCGGAAACCAACTCCAGGCGTCCGGCTACCCGATGGGAGTCGGTGCCTTGAAGGTCTTCCCGCAGCTGACCCAACTCAGAAAGGGCGTGGTCCAAGACAGCAGAGGAGGAAGAAGAACCCGGAACCAGCGGTGCAGGAGGAGAAGGCGGTAGCGTAACCACAGCCCGGGAGACTGGGGGCTCCTGAGCCTTGGCTACCTCAGCAACAACATCAGGCGCCGGCACTTCCGGAGCCAGCAGGGCCATGGGGGCTGGCACCCCGCCAGAGCGCTCTTCCGGGCCTCGCGAGGACGATCAGGCAGGGGAGGTGCGAACTTCACGGCCTCCCACAGTTGAAGGCGCGGCCACAGCAGATGAGTCAGCCCTAGACGGAGCCACCGTGTCCTTCTTCTTCTTCTTCGCCGCAAGCGGCGGCCTAACCAATTGATGGAGAGAATCAAGCCGCAGCAGCAAAAATAAGAACAAGGCTAAGTTCGAGCACTTACTAGTCAATCGCAGCATAGGTCAGAGACCTGTTGCCGAGCTTAAAGCCCGAGAGCCTCTTCATCCTGGGTGCGGCCTCGAGAGGTCCAGGTGCAGAAGAGGGCGCACCAGAAGGGCTGGAGGCGTCTTCGGGCGGACCCTGGGCAGAAGTGGCCCTTGGGAGATCAGCACCGACCTGTCCTTCTTCGGGATCGCGGGTGGATCCTCTTCCTCCCGCGTGGCGTCAGCCTCGTCGTCATCCACCAAGGTGCGGAGGATGCTGGCCCTGCACCGGGGAGAGGTCTCCCCGATCCCTTCTATGATTTTCTATGAGTCGCGCACCTCCTCTTCTTCGTCTTCCTCGCCTCCCCCGCAGGAGTCGCCTGAAGACACTTCCACCAGCGCCGTCGCCCCCTGGGCCTCAGGAGGCACCGCCGGCACTAGACCGCGGCCATCAAAGGTGGGCATGGCATCCACGACCTGTTTCCAGTCCTGACGGAGGAACAGGGGGCAGGGGCACCCTCCAAGCCTTCTAGGTCGTCTCCAACCAGGAGGCGAAGAGCTGCGGCCAGATCCCAAGGCCGTCGGGTTCAGGCGAAGCTCGTCGTCTTTGCCCCCAAGTGTCCACAATGGGCGCAAGTGAACCTGAAGCAGAGCCGCCTGCTCCGTCAGGAACTCCCTCAAGAGCATGGCCCCTATCAGCTTCGCCGCCTTCGCGTTGCCTGGCCTCAGGTCGGTGTTCATCTTCTCCACCACCAACTTCGCCCAGTAATCGGTAAGCTTCACACGAGACCACCCTTCGTCAGACTGGGGTGCCTCAGTTGGCAACGCCAACCAATAGTGGATACATCTAGCATACATCATGACCCACTTGCTCCGGAAGCCGTCGACCCTCTTCCCGGTCTTCGAGATCATATTGGCCTTGCAGTACGCGACAAAGTTGGTGCACGACGAGGTATGCCCGCCGTTGATTCGGAGGGAGAAGAAGTGGCGCAGCAAAGCCATGGAAGGCATCACCCCAACATGCGCCTCGCAGTAGTAGGCGAAAATCGACAAAAGGAGAATGGAATTGGGATGGATATGAAGGGTATGCAACCTATAATGGCGGAGGACGACATAGAAGAACTCGGAGAAGGGAGGAACCAGGCCATTGACGATGGCGTTCATGAAGAAGGGGTAGAAGGCTCCCCTTAGCCTTCGGCTCGGAGGAGCCAGCCCAGAGTTCGGTCTCCCCCATCTTGCTGCCCTCCACCACCGTCATCAGGCGCGTAGCGACGAGATTCTACTCTGACATGTTGGGGGCACCCAGGGCCGGCGAATACCAAGCCGGCAAAGCATCGGCCTTGCCTTCACGGGGCGGCATTGCTCACTGAAAGGGGAGGAATGGAGCGGATCTAGAGATTTCGAAAGCAAGGGAGCGAGGAAGGGGATCTGGAGCAAGACGAAGGAGAGCAATGAAGGAAAGCCTTACCCAGGCCAGCCTTTTGTCAGTCGGGCAGTTGATACGTCCATTTTGCATCATGCTTTTATATCAATATTAATAGCATTATGGGCTGTTATTACACATTATATCTCAATACTTATGGCTATTCTCTCTTATTTTACAAGGTTTACCATGAAGAGGGGGGATGCCGGTAGCTGGAATTCCGGCTGGAAAAGGAGCAAACGTTGGAAACCTATTCTGCACAACTCCAAAAGTCCTGAAATTCCGCGAAACAACTTCTTGGATTTAATAAGAATTTATGAGTGAAAGAAATAGGCCAGGGGGCCCACACCCTGTCCAGGAGACAGGGGGCGCCCCCCCTATAGGGCGGCGGCCCCCTATCTCCTAGGCCCCCTGGTGGGCCTCCGGCGTCCAACATCTGCTATATCATCACTTTTACCGTGGAAAAAATCGGGAGCAAGCTTACGGGACGAAACTCCGCCGCCATGAGGCGGAACCTTGGCGGAATCAATCTAGGGCTCTGGCAGAGCTGTTTTGCCGGGGACACTTCCCTCCGGGAGGGGGAAATCATCACCAACGATCCTCTCATCGGGAGGGGGTCAATCTCCATCAACATCTTCACCAGCACCATCTCCTCTCAAAACCCTAGTTCATCTCTTGTATCCAATCTTGTATCAAAACCACAAATTGGTACCTGTGGGTTGCTAGTAGTGTTGATTACTCCTTGTAGTTGATGCTAATTGGTTTACTTGGTGGAAGATCATATGTTCAGATCCTTTATGCATATTATTACTCCTCTGATTATGAACATGAATATGCTTTGTGAGTAGTTACGTTTGTTCCTGAGGACATGGGTGAAGTCTTGCTATTAGTAGTCATGTGAATTTGGTATTCGTTCGATATTTTGATGAGATGTATGTTGTCTTTTCCTCTAGTGGTGTTATGTGAATGTCGACTACATGACACTTCACCATTATTTGGGCCTAGAGGAAGGCTTGGGGAAGTAATAAGTAGATTTTGGGTTGCTAGAGTGACAGAAGCTTAAACCCTAGTTTATGCGTTGCTTCGTTAGGGGTTGATATGGACCCATATGTTTAATGTTGTGGTTAGGTTTACCTTAATACTCCTTTTTGTAGTTGCGGATGCTTGCAATAGGGGTTAATCATAAGTGGGATGCTTGTCCAAGTTAGGGCAGTACCCAAGTACCGGTCCACCCACATATCAAATTATCAAAGTACCGTACGCGAATCTTATGAACGTGATGAAAACTAGGTTGATGATAATTCCCAATGTGTCCTCAGGAGCTCCTTCCTCATTATTAGAATTTGTCCAGGCTTATCCTTTGCTAAAGGATTGGTCCACCTTGCTGCACTTTATTTACTTTATTTCCTTTTTGCTCGTTACTATTTATCTTATCACAAAACTATCTATTACTTGAATTTCAGTGCTTGCAGAGAAAACCTTACTGAAAACCACTTATCATTTCCTTCTGCTCCTCGTTGGGTTCGACACTCTTACTTATCGAAAGGACTACGATAGATCCCCTACACTTGTGGGTCATCAAGACTCTTTTCTAGCACCGTTGCCGGGGAGTGTAGTGCTTTTGGTGAGTGGAACTTGGTAAGGAAACATTTATATAGTGTGCTGAAATTTACTGTTACTTGTCACTATGGAAACTAATCCTTTGAGGGGCTTGTTTTGGGTATCTTCACCCCAACCATAAGAGCAAAGAGATGCTCCTCAACCTACTGAACTTTATGAAAATATTCACTTTGAGATTCCTTCGGGTATGATAGAGAAACTGCTAGCTAATCCATTTGCAGGAGATGGAACATTGCATCCCGATTTACACCTTATCTTTGTGGATGAAGTTTGTGGATTATTTAAGCTTGCAGGTATTCCCCATGATGTTGTCAAAAGGAAGGTCTTCCCTTTATCTTTGAAGGGAGATGCATTGACATGGTATAGGCTATGTGATGATATGAGATCTTGGAATTATAAGCGATTGAAGTTGGAATTTCATTAGAAGTTCTATCCTATGCATCTTGTTCATCGTGATCGTAATTACATATATAATTTCTGGCCACGCAAAGGAGAAAGCATCTCTCAAGCTTGGTGGAGGCTTAAGTCAATGTTATATTCATGCCCCAATCATGAGCTCTCTCGGGAAATGATTATTCAGAATTTTATGCTCGCTTTCTCTCGATAATTGCAACCTGCTCGATACTTCCTGTGCTGGTTCTTATATGCTGAAGACTATTGATTTCAAATTGGACTTATTGGAAAGAATTAAACACAACTCTGAAGATTGGGGTTCCGATGATGGTAAGGAGTCAAGTATGACACCTAAGTTCGATTGTGTTAAATCTTTTATGGATACTCATGCTTTCCGTGGATTTAGCTCTAAGTATGGACTTGACTCTGAGATAGTAGCTACTTTTTGTGAATCTTTTGCTACTCACATTGATCTCCCTAAAGAGAAGTGGTTTAAATATAATCCTCCTATTGAAGTGAAGGTAGTTGCACCTATTAAAGTCGAAGAAAAGACTATTACATATAGTGGTCCTATTGTTCCTACTGCTTATGTTGAAAAACCTCCTTTTCCTGTTAGGATAAAAGATCACGCTAAAGCTTCGACTGTTGTTCGTAAGAGTAATACTAGGACCTATACACCTCCTGAGCAAATTAATGTTGAACCTATTATTGCTATTGTTAAAGATTTCTTGGATGAGGATTTAGATGGGCATGTTATTTCTTTCTTGGGTGAGACTGCTAATATTGCTAGACCTGATACTAAGACACGTAGACCTATTGTAGGCATGCCTGTTATTTCTGTTAAAATAGGAGATCATTGTTATCATGGCTTATGTGATATGGGTGCTAGTGCTAGTGCGATACTTTATGATCTTTATAAAGAAATTATGCATGACATTGCACCTGTTGAATTAGAAGACATTGATGTTACCATTAAGCTTGCTAATAGGGATACCATCAAACCTATTGGGATTGTTAGAGATGTTGAAGTTTTCTGTGGGAAGGTTAAATACCCTGCCGATTTTCTTGTTCTTGCTTCCCCACAAGATGATTTTTGTCCCATTATTTTCGTAGACCCTTCTTGAATACAGCTAGTGCTAAGATTAATTGTGAAAGTAATATTGTCACTATTGGCATAGATGGTTTGTCTCATGAGTTTAATTTTGCTAAGTTTAGTAGACAACCTCGTGAAAGGGAACCACCTAGTTAGGATGAGATTATTGGTCTTGCTTCCATTGCTGTTCCTCCAACTGACCCGTTAGAACAATATTTGCTAGACCATGAAAATGATATGTTTATGAAGGAAAGGGCAGAAATAGATGAAGTGTTCCTTAAACAGGAACCTATGCTGAAACATAACCTTCCCGTTGAAATTCTAGGGGATCCCACTCCACCCAAGGGTGATCCCATGTTTGAACTCAAACCATTACCTAATAATCTTAAGTATGCTTATCTTGATGAATAAGAAATATATCCTATTATTATTAGTGCTAACCTTTCAGAGAAGGAAGAAGAAAGATTATTGAAAACTCTGAAGAAGCTCCGAGCTGCTATTGGATATACTCTGGATGATCTTAAGGGCATTAGTCCCACATTATGTCACCACAAAATTTTAGTGTAGAAAGACGCCAAACCAGTTAGAGATCCTCAAAGACGATTAAATCCCAAAATGAAGGAAGTGGTAAGAAAGGAGATTCTAAAGCTCCTTGAGGCAGGTATTATTTATCCCGTTGCTGATAGTGAATGGGTAAGCCATGTCCATTATGTCCCTAAAAACGGAGGTATTACCGTTGTTCCTAACGATAAAGATGAACTGATCACGCAAAGAATTATTACATGTTATAGGATGGTAATTGATTTCTGTAAGTTAAATAAAGCTACTAAGAAAGATCATTACCCTTTACCTTTTATTGATCAAATGCTAGAAAGGCTATCCAAACACACACATTTTTTCTTTCTAGATGGTTATTCTGGCTTCTCTCAAATACCTGTGTCAGCGAAGGATCAATCTAAAACTACTTTTACTTGCCCTTTTGGTTCTTTTGCTTATAGACGTATGCCTTTTGGTTTATGTAATGCACCTGCTACCTTTCAAAGATGCATGATGGCTATATTCTCTGATTTTTGTGAAAATATTTGTGAGGTATTCATGGATGACTTCTCCGTCTATGGATCCTCTTTTGATGATTATTTGAGCAACCTTGATGGAGTTTTGCAGAGATGTGAAGACACTAGTCTCGTCTTGAACTGGGAAAAGTGTCACTTTATGGTTAATGAAGGCATTGTCTTGGGGCACAAGATCTCCGGGAGAGGTATTGAAGTTCATAAAGCCAAAGTTGATGCTATTGAAAAGATGCCACGTCCCAAGGACATAAAAGGTATAAGAAGTTTCCTTGGTCACGTCGGCTTTTATAGGAGGTTCATTAAGGACTTTTCTAAAATCTCTAGGCCTCTGACTAATTTATTGCAAAAAGATATTCCTTTTATCTTTGATGATGATTGTGTAGAAGCATTTGAAACACTTAAGAAAGCTTTGACCACTGCACCTATTGTTCAGCAACCTGGTTGGAATTTACCTTTTGAAATTATGTGCGATGCTAGTGATTATGCTGTGGGTGCTGTTTTAGGGCAAAGAGTCGATAAGAAATTGAATGTTATCCAGTATGCTAGTAAGACTCTTGATACTGCCCAGAGAAATTATGCTACTACTGAAAAAGAGTTCTTAGCAGTTGTGTTTGCATGTGATAAGTTTAGACCTTATATTGTTGATTCCAAAGTTACTATTCACACTGATCATGCTGCTATTAAATATCTTATGGAAAAGAAAGATGCTAAGCCTAGACTCATTAGATGGGTTCTCTTTCTCCAAGAATTTGACTTCCATATTATTGATAGAAAGGGAGCTGAGAACCCCGTTGCAGATAACTTGTCTAGGTTAGAGAATGTTCTTGATGACCCACTGCCTATTAATGATAGCTTTCCTGATGAACAATTAGCGGTTGTCAATGCTTCTCGTACTGCTCCCTGGTATGCTGATTATGCTAATTACATTGTTGCTAAATATTTATCGCCTAGTTTCAGATACCAACAAAAGAAAAAGTTATTTTATGATTTAAGACATTACTTCTGGGATGATCCACACCTTTATAAAGGAGTAGATGGTTTTATTAGACGTTGTGTGCCTGAGCATGAGCAGGAACAGATCCTACGCAAGTGTCACTCTGAATCCTATGGAGGACACCACGTTGGAGATAGAACTGCACACAAGGTACTACAATCTGGTTTTTATTGGCCTACTCCCTTCAAAGATGCTCGTAAGTTTGTCTTATCTTGTGATGAATGTCAAAGAATAGGTAACATTAGTAGACGTCAAGAAATGCCTATGAATTAGTCTCGTGTTATTGAACCGTTTGATGTTTGGGGCTTTGATTATATGGGACCTTTTCCTGCCTCCAATGGTTATACACATATTTTAGTTGCTGTTGATTACGTTACTAAGTGGGTAGAAGCTATTCCAACTAGTAGTGTTGATCATAACACTTCTATTAAAATGCTTAAAGAAGTTATTTTTTTGAGGTTTGGAGTCCCTAGATATCTTATGACTAATGGTGGTTCACATTTTATTCATGGTGCTTTCCGTAAGATGCTCGCTAAGTATGATGTCAATCATAGAATAGAATCTCCTTATCATCCGCAGTCTAGTGGTAAAGTAGAGTTGAGCAATAGAGAGCACAAATTAATTTTGCAAAAGACTGTGAATAGATCTAGAAAAAATTGGTCCAAAAAACTTGATGATGCATTATGGGCCTATAGAACTGCATACAAAAATCCTATGGGTATGTCTCCTTATAAGATGGTTTATGGAAAAAGCATGTCATTTACCTCTTGAACTTGAACATAAGGCATATTGGGCCATCAAAGAGCTCAATTATGACTTCAAACTTGCTGGTGAGAAGAGGTTGTTTGATATTAGCTCACTTGATGAATGGAGAACCCAAGCATATGAGAATGCCAAGCTTTTCAAAGAAAAAGTCAAATGCTGGCATGATAAGAGGATACAAAAGCGTGAGTTTAACGTAGGAGATTATGTGTTATTATTCAAATCTCGTTTAAGATTTTTTGCAGGAAAACTTCTCTCAAAATGGGAAGGTCCCTACGTTATCGCGGAGGTCTATCACTCTGGTGCTATAAAAATCAACAACTTCGAAGGCACAAACCCGAGGGTGGTAAACGGTCAAAGAACTAAACATTATATTTCAGGTAATCCTATCAATGTTGAAACTAATTTTATTGAAACCATAACCCCCGAGGAATAAATAAGGGACACTTTCCAGAACGTTCCAGACTCCGAAAAGTCATAGGTACGTGGTACGGTAAGTAAGCCGACTCCAAAACAACTCTAATGGCAATTTTTATCAGTTTTGGATTATTTAAGAATTTTAGGAAGAAAGAAGTAGTCCTAAAGGGACACGAGGCCCCCACGAGAGTGGAGGGCGCCCCCCCCTGTAGGGCGCGCCCCCCTGTCTTGTGGGCACCTCGTGTGCCTCCCAGACTCCGTCTTCTTGCACGTTACGTATTTTGGTCAATAAAAATTCATTATATATACTCCCGAAAGTTTTGACCACCGTATCACGCAAATATCCTCTGTTTTCGTTTCGAGCTGTTCTTGTTGCAGATTTGGAACAAGATGTCGTCCCAAGATTCGGAGGGAGAGAGCTACATGGCTGATTATATTGCAAACCCAAAAGTATATGGGGATGTGGAACATTATGGCTGGACCACAGAGGAAGAAGAAGACTATGATCGAAAGGGGAAGGAGGAGACAAGCTCCGATGAAGAGGACGATCCACTACCTCAACCTAGTGATATGCATGTGGAGTTCAAGAAGTCAAGCCTCCCTAAGGTCCAATCTATCCCACCACGTTTTTTGCAGGACAGCAAGGCAACACTATGCAAAAAGATAATGAAACTTGAGCTCGAGAATGAGGATCTGAGGGAGGAAAATTTTAGCCTCAGACGCAAGCTAGAGAACAAAAATGCAACATCTCCACCGTCATTACCACCTCCATCACCTCCGAGGAAATAATCACATGGGTATGGGCACTCCCCTTGGCAACTGCCAAGCTTGGGGGAGGTGCCCCAGTATCGTATCACCATCACACTCCTATCTTTACCGCTTTATTCAGTTCAATCCTTTTAGTAGTATCTTGATCTAGTAGTTTGAAGTTTTGATATCAAGTAGTTTTGAGTTTTGCATTGTGATCTCTTTATGTAATCGAGTCTGTGTGCTATCTATAATAAAGATTAGTGTTGAGTCAAGGGCTTTGCTTTGTTGCTATGATCTTGAGAAAGTAGAAAGAACAAAATAGTTCATATTGATCTTATGGATAGTGATAACTTCACACATAGAAAGTATGAGGCATAAAAATTGTTGAGAGTTGATGAACGTAGCCTTGGTCATCGTTGCAATTAATAGGAAGTGATAAGGAAAGAGGGGTTCACATATAAATATATTATCTTGGACATCTTTTATGATTGTGAAGCACTCATTTAGTATGACATGCTAAAAGAGTTGATGTTGGACAAGGAAGACAACGTAATGGTTTATGTTTTCCGACATCTCAGTTAAAGTATATTGTCATTGACCTTCCAAACATGTTGAGCTTGCCTTTCCCCCTCTTGCTAGCCAAATTCCTTGCACCAAGTACAGATACTACTTGTGCTTCCAAGTATCCTTAAACCCAGTTTTGCCATGAGAGTCCACCATACCTACCTATGGATTGAGTAAGATCCTTCATGTAAGTTGTCATCGGTGCAAGCAATAAAAATTGCTCTCTAAATATGTATGACTTATTAGTGTAGAGAAAATAAACTTTGTACGAACTTGTTGTGGAAGTAATAAAAGCGACGGACTGCATAATAAAGGTCCACATACACGGCGCAATATAAAGTGACGCTCTTTTGCATTAAGATTTCGTGCATCAACCCTAAACGTGCATGACAACCTCTGCTTCCCTCTGCGAAGGGCCTATCTTCTACTTTATGTTTTTACTTTATGCTTGAGTCAAGGTGATCCTCACCTTTCCCTTTTTCATTTTCTCCTTTGGCAAGCTCTTCGTGTTTGAAAGATCATGATATATATATCCAGTTGGATGTAAGTTAGCATGGGCTATTATTGTTGACATCACCTAAAGGTGAATACGTTGGGAGGCAACACAATAAGCCCCTATCTTTCTCAGTGTCTGGCTAAAACTCTATAACCACAAGTATTGCGTGAGTGTTAGCAATTATAGGAGACTACGAGATAGTTGAGTATGTGAGCTTGCTGAAAAGATCTATTATTGACTCTTTCTGATGTTACGGTAAATTGCAATTGCTTCAATAACTGAGATTATAGTTTGTTAGTTCCCAATGAAGTTTTTGAACCATACTTGACTTTGTGAATTGCTTATTGCTTGAGCATAGGAAATCATAAAACAAAATCTATATATGTTGCTATTATTAGAATGATCATGATGCCCTCATGTCCGTATTTTATTTTTATCGACACTTCTATCTCTAAACATGTGGACATATTTTTTGATTTCGGCTTCCGATTGAGGACAAGCAAGGTCTAAGCTTGGGGGAGTTGATACGTCCATTTTGCATCATGCTTTTATATCAATATTTATTGCATTATGGGCTGTTATTACACATTACATCTCAATACTTATGGCTATTCTCTCTTATTTTACGAGGTTTACCATGAAGAGGGGAGATGCCGGCAGCTGGAATTCTGGCTGGAAAAGGAGCAAACGTTGGAAACTTATTCTACACAACTCCAAAAGTCCTAAAACTCCACGAAACAACTTCTTGGATTTAATAAGAATTTATGAGCGAAAGAAATAGGCCAGGGGGCCCACACCCTGTCCAGGAGACAGGGGGCGCCCCCCCTATAGGGCGCGGGGCCTATCTCCTGGGCCCCCTGGTGGGCCTCCGGCGTCCATCTTCTGCTATATCATCACTTTTACCCTGGAAAAAATCAGGAGCAAGCTTACGGGATGAAACTCCGCCGCCACGAGGCGGAACCTTGGCGGAATCAATCTAGGGCTCTGGCGGAGCTGTTCTGCCAGGGACACTTCCCTCCTGGAGGGGGAAATCATCACCAACGTCATCACCAACGATCCTCTCATCGGGAGCGGGTCAATCTCCATCAACATCTTCACCAGCACCATCTCCTCTCAAAACCCTAGTTCATCTCTTGTATCCAATCTTGTATCATAACCACAAATTGGTACCTGTGGGTTGCTAGTAGTGTTGATTACTCCTTGTAGTTGATGCTAATTGGTTTACTTGGTGGAAGATCATATGTTTAGATCCTTTATGCATATTATTACTCCTCTGATTATGAACATGAATATGCTTTGTGAGTAGTTACGATTGTTCCTGAGGACATGGGTGAAGTCTTGCTATTAGTAGTCATGTGAATTTGGTATTCTTTTGATATTTTGATGAGATGTATGTTGTCTTTTCCTCTAGTGGTGTTATGTGAACGTCGACTACATGACACTTCACCATTATTTGGGCCTAGAGGAAGGCATGGGGCAGCAATAAGTAGATGATGGGTTGCTAGAGTGACAGAAGCTTAAACCCTAGTTTATGCGTTGCTTCGTTAGGGGTTGATATGGACCCATATGTTTAATGTTGTGGTTAGGTTTACCTTAATACTCCTCTTTGTAGTTGCGGATGCTTGCAATAGGGGTTAATCATAAGTGGGATGCTTGTCCAAGTTAGGGCAGTACCCAAGTACCGGTCCACCCACATATCAAATTATCAAAGTACCGAACGCGAATCTTCATTATTAGAATTTGTCCAGGCTTATCCTTTGCTACTTAAAAGGATTGGGGCACCTTGCTGCACTTTATTTACTTTATTTGCTTTTTGCTCGTTACTATTTATCTTCTCACAAAACTATCTATTACCTACAATTTCAGTGCTTGCAGGGAGAACCTTACTGAAAACCGCTTATCATTTCCTTCTGCACCTCGTTGGGTTCGACACTCTTACTTATCGAAAGGACTACGATAGATCCCCTACACTTGTGGGTCATCAGCAGTTGCCGAGGCATCATGGGGAAGCAGAGACGCCCACGTCCAATCAATCGCCATGTGGTGACCAAGGCCGCAGGCTGTTGGGTCCTGCGGCACTCCGCACTTGCCCTTTGGCTTCTCTACTAAGCCAAGTCTGAGCACGCCTTGGGCCCGGGGGCTACTGTCGGCGTTCTGGGAACGGTGGTCCCCAGACCTGCGTGCCTGCGGCATGCAGAATGGCTCAGCCAGTGGCCCAGTACGGCCCATCTTTGTCAACAAACACTCAAGACCCTCGCGAGGGGCCAAGCCTCGCGGGGCGGACGACGCAAGGCCTCCTCAGGGGCGGCCTCACCAGGCAGGCTCGCGAGGAGCCGGAGAGATCAAGGCAAGGGGTACCTCGCGAGGTGCTCATGACGCAAGCCATGATGATCAAGACCAGGCAGGCGCCAGGCGGGGGCCAGCCCGCGCAGTGTCCTTGTTTCCTCTTTGGTGCAAAGGGGGCAAGCACAGGCGCGGGGTACCGAGGCGTCAGGCAAAGGTTTCCATATTGGTGCAACAAGACCAAGACCGGCAGAGAGGCAGGACGGAGGTCACCATGGAGCTCAAGACGGCGTCACCACCACCGCCTTTGGCAGTCGAAGACCACCTTTAGTCAGGATAGCTTGTACTAGTTGTCCCCTTTCAAAATGGCCGTTGTTGGTTCCCTTCCTGCTCAATATTTGGGAAGAGGACCAGGGCCTCTATAAATAGGGCTAGCCACCACCGTGGAAAGAGGGAGAATGAGATCTAGAGCCAAGAAGAGGATCCGAACCTAGCTCACCAACACTCCACCACAAGAACACCTCACCTCGCGAGGTTGTTCTTCCTCTGTACTGTTCATCATCAGCCCAAGAGGCAATACACCACACCACACACTTGATTAGGGTATTACACCACAAAGGTGGCCCGAACCAGTATAAACCTCATGTCTCTTATGTTTCGGTAGGGAGAAGATCTTCGCGCGCACCCCAGAGTTTGAACTTTAAGGGTTTTGCCGGAACCTGATATCCGACAGTACTATTGTATATGCTTATTTTTTTAGTGGTTGATTGCGTGTGTGGTGTGGTGGGCACGTCATTTCTAATTGTGGTGGGTCAACATGAAGACTCATGGTTCGGTTCCATCCTGCACCACATATAGGTTGGACCGGGACGCGTTATACAAAGACCCATGTGGAGGACTCGGCGTACAACACGAAGCTACTAGAGTCGCGGAGGACTCTATCCCCACTGGTGATAAGCCAACAATATATGATTTGTAACCCTAGGCCCCCAGTATGTTATAGAAGCTTGGGGGCTAGTTCGTCAATAGTATACGCACACGCACAATACCTGGTATTCACGTGTACTTTGTACACACCCCTATCACTAATATACAGTACCAGGAGTAGGCTCTTTCTTCAACTGCAAGGGTCCGAACTAGGGTAAAACTTTGCCTCGTATTACCGTCCAGCCTAACAGTCAGGGATATCCTACCGAATGATATGATGAAATCATATCTGCCAACTACTAAGAGAGAGGTGTGTCTGGGGGGACAATGTGTGCGAGAGGGGCCTAAAGATAATGTGCGTCCAGGAGACACGTAGGCACATATATGTGTGTATAGAGGGCTAGTAGAGACCGTGCGTGTGTATATATGCATATGAGAGAAATAGTGTTTTCCAACTGAGATTAGTGAAAATAGTGGTACATAGTAGTCAAAAAGAGAGAGAGAGAGAAACAGAGAGAGCATGTGCGTGAGACACCCCGACACCCTGAGAGAGATTGTGAGCATGTGTGAAAGAGAAATGCCGATGCATATAAAGTGTGTGCACTTATGCGTTAGATAGAGAGAGATATAACGCGTTTGTGAGAACGGGACGAGGCATAGTGCATCTACGTGTAAAAGGCGGTTCTACGCATCAAATTAAAATATAAATAGCATTATTATTTTTGGATGAGATCATGAATTTTGCAAATTGCGTATGGACGAAAATCGGTCTATCAGACACCCATACTCTGTTGAATTCTACCATGTGCATGTGTTTATTTCATATTATCGATCCATAGAGTGAGAGCGGTTTGAAATAAAGGCAATGGATGCTTTTGCAATTCATATATAGACATTAATTAGTGCACTCCATGTTGTTAGTGTGAAGGACTTTATACATTTGTCACTTGCATGGATACATTCCAAATTGCTAGCTACAAAATAGAATACATGTCGAATTCAACATAAAGGGGGTTTCGAAGATTCGAATTCATAGGAAGTGCATTCATCTATTTGAACCCGAGATAATGGCATTTGTAAATCAAATGTAAAAGGGGACATCAATCTTTGTTGGGAGTTTGAACATGTTATATATATTCATACGCATGTCTAACTTTTTTTTGCAACCAAGGAGATTATATCTGGAACCATGCATGAACTGAGGTAAGTTACATATTTTTTAATATATACTCGTGTACAGTGTATATTCAAATGTACCCCCTCCATTCCAAAATAATCGTAGCTTTAGGATTTTCAAGAGTAAAGATTTGTGAAGTTTGACAAATCCTGAAAGTTCAATTCAAGAGAACTGAAAACGTTAATGCTTCTGCTCCCAAATATTGAACGAAGCGCCAAATAGGCCTGTAGTCACCCGAAACCACGCGAGACTAATGTTTGGTGGTAGGAAATTACTATCTTGACTCTGGCCTGTGTAGCCTATTGGCCCGATGTCCAAAGGTCTAAACCGGGGTAGGTTTGTAACTTCACCAAGACGCCAGCCTCAACCGCCTCCGAGAAGCATTCATACGCCATGGGCACCTAAACACCCATGCGCTCGGCCGAAATCTATCCGGCACACATTTGGGACACCTAAGATTACTGCCCTACCCCCAACCCGCAATATGTCCGAAATTTCAAACAAGTGCGTCTCAAACCGAAACATTGTCACCCCTTAGTTCCCCGCCTCCCTCCGTTTCCCCATTCATACTCCGTGGGTGCCAAAACACCCTCTCCACCAGTCGCGAAACCCCAGCCTCCTCCGTCCTCCACCCTATAGCGGCCAATCCACCGCCGCCCTCCTCCATCACGCCGGAGCTGGTACCCCGACGTTGTCGTCCAACGCAACCGCAACCGCAACGCCCTCAAGGACTTAGCAGCTGAAGACGAGGCAAATCTGCCTCCACGACACCGACGCCGACGTGCGTTGTACCAGAACCACTCCGACCACGCCGTCCTGTACCTCACTGCTGCCGCTCCATTGTCACAACCGTCCACCGCACCGGAGTTGTTCCCGCTATGCCGTCGTTCGCCGCCTTGGATCTGGTTCCCGCCGCCGACAGACGGCCACCTCACCACACTCAACAACTTGGCCATGGGTTCGTCCAAGGCTCAACCATACTCCACAACTTCTCATTTCCATTGAACCTCAAGAAGATTGTTGGAAAAATAGAAGGAGGACACAGCACTGCCAGCAGAAAGAGGTACTCCTCTTCCCTTATTCGTGTGAATCTTACGTCTCTGCTCACACCATATTCATCCCACGAAAGAAACTAGTCGAGCGCTTCTTACTGCATCTTCTTCGTGATACTAAATGCACAAGGTTTCCTCCCTTTACTATTTACCTTTGCTAGAGGTCAGTAGCCGGCCTAGATTTCAATTCAGGGTCAGTCGTACCGCAATTAAAATAAGCAACACCCGCTTAGGCACGCGGAGCACCTAGTCCGCCTATTCCTCGAGGAAGCGGCGCATCGGTGTCTATCATAGGGGTGTGGGTCGCAGGAGCTGCTTGCGCCTGATTTGGAGGTCGGCGGGGCTTGAATGGATGGCCGGCGGGCGGTGCCAAGCACGGCGGTGCGGTGAGGTCGAGGGGAGGGCGCGGGCAGGGGAGGAATACTGGGCCAATGGTCGCTGGCATTTCGATGAAGATCGTCAACACTGATTGGCTGGAGGTAGATGAAGGCGATCTGCCCGTTCTTTGTACATCGGACGGTGCAGAAAAAATGGACTGACCTACTTGTTTTCAGTCGATTGTTATTTTCATAGAATCATGTAGTAATTTAGTGTGCCATGCATGTTGTAGAGCAATCATATGTCTCCCGTCATTTATTTCTCACTGACCTGCTATCTGATACCTTTCCACTATACTAATTGTGCACACACTTCACCCATACTCACACTATTGTTTTCTTATTCATGGGTATTTCAGACTCTGACGCAGTGTTGATGAATGCAGAAAAGAAAAGACAGAAGTCGCTCCAGTGTAATTCGAAGATAAGCCCTAAGCGTTTCAGCGCTCTAAAGGGTGCAGTGTCAGCAGTTGGAGACAGTAAACGTAGCTCTGCAGTTGATGATCTCAATTGCCACACACAACCATCCCAGGTGCTTGCTTTAACTTAGCGATGTCAAATGTGGTTGCATGTTGCATATGGTGTCTAGCTTGTATTGCTTCCAATTTGGTTAAATTGCAATACACATTATACCTTTGATAATGACATGCCTTCCTGTTTTTGATACATACTACATATGTCTATTAACCATGTTCATACATCAAACTAATGCTCTTTTGTATCCCTCGTCAATCACTTATGATGAGACAGTCACCATTGTGCGTTACTGTGAGACGCCCTACTCGTTTAAAGAGTGCAGTGTCATACTCCCCACATGATTCTCAAGAAACAGCAAGGCTAAATTAAGATACTCAACGTAGCTCTCTGGTTGATGACCGCAATTCCCCCACACCACCATCACATGTGCTTGCTCTTACTTGGCAGTGTGATATGTGGTTGCATGTTGCATATGGTGTCTACCTTGTAATGCTTCTAATTAGGGTAAATTGCATCTGCTTAGTTAACACATTATACCTGTGAATATGACATGCCTTCCTGTTTTTGGTACATACTACGTCTTTCTATTAACCATGTTCTTACATCAAACTACTTTTCTTGTGTATCCCTCATCAATCACTTCCGACGATACACCTTCAAGTTGACAGTGTAATATTGGTTGCATCTTGCATATCATTTCAAACATGTATTGCCTCTAATTTGTTGAAGTGCCACTTATAATGAGACACATCTAACTTGGTACAGTGACTTTGGTTGGATCTTTCATATGGTATCTAGATTTTATTGCTTCCAATTTGTTGAAATGCCTTCTGCTCAGCATTTTTCATACATATTCCATCCTCCTACAATGTGGTTGCCATACATAAAAGTTGTGTTCGTCAGTATCATGCATCAACGAATTTGGAAATGTGAATTTCATTCCTTTTTCTTGTGTGTTTACTTGACAAGGAAAAATTTGAAAGGATGAAGGCACGGAATGATGGTGGTCCTCTGGAGCTACCGAAACAGATGATCTCTGCAGATTCTCCTGCTACTCGTACTGCAGTGCTAGTTCCAAATCTCATCCCCCCTACTCCACAACCCAAGGTGCTTGCTCTAACATGGCAGTGTGATATCTGGTTGCATGTTGCATATGGTGCCTAGCTTGTATTGCTCCTAATTTGTTAAATGGCATCTCCTTAGCTTACACATTATACATGTGAATATGACACGCCTTCCTGTTTTTGGTACATACTACATCTGCCTATCACACCATGTTCTTACATCAAACTACTATTCTTGTGTATCCTGCATCTATCGCTTATGATGAGACAGTCACGCGCATGGGTTAATATGAGACGCACTACTCTTATAAAGAATGCAATTTCATCCTCTCCACATGATTCTCAAGAAACAACAAGCCTGAATGAAGATATTGAACGTAGCTCTGTACTTGAAGACCGTGCTTCCCGTACACGTTATACCTTTGATAATGACATGCCTTCCTATTATTGATACATACTACATATGTCTATTAACCATGTTCGCACATCAAACTAATGCTCTTTCGTATCCCTCGTCAATCACTTATGATGAGACAGTCACCCATGTGGGTTACTGTGAGATGCCCTACTCGTTAAAAGAGTGCAGTGTCATCCTCCCCACATGATTCTCAAGAAACAACAAGGCTAAATGAAGATAGTCAACATAGCTCTCTAGTTGATGACCACAATTCCCCCACACCACCATCGCATGTGCTTGCTCTTACTTGGCACTGTGATATGTGGTTGCATGTTGCATACAGTGTCTAGCTTGTAATGCTTCTAATTAGGGTAAATTGCATCAACTTAGTTTACACACTATACCTGTGAATATGACATGCCTTCCTATTTTTGGTACACACTACATCTATGTGTTAACCTTGTTCTTACATGAAACTACCTCTCTTCTATATCCTGCATCAATCACATACGATGAGTCACCTTTATTCGTTGCATATTGCATATTATTTCTAGCTTGTTGCCACGTATTGCTTCTAATTTGGTCAAATACATTTGTTAGGGCACCCTTTTAATTCGGCAGAGTGATATTGGTTTCATCTTTCATATGGTTTCTAGCTTGCATTGATTCTAACAAGTTCAAGCACCTTGTGCTTATTTACACTTTATACATCATGCATGTCAATATGTCACGCCGTCCTATTTTTCATACATATTTCATCCTCCTATCATGCTGCTGCCTTACATGAAAGTAGTGTTCGTCAGTATCATGCATCAATGAGTTCTAAAGAGCAAATTTAATTCCTTTTTCTTGTGGGTTTGACTTGACAAGGCAAAATTAAGAAATAGGAAGGAAAATAGTAAGGAAGGCGATGATGGTGGTCCTCTGCAGTAACGTAAACGGAGCATCTGTACCGATTCTCCTTGTACTGATAGTGCATTACAAGGTCCAAGTCTCCGCTCCCCTACTCCACCACCCAAGGTGCTTGCTCTAACTTGGCAGTGTGATATCTGGTTGCATGTTGCATATGGTGTCTAGCTTGTATTGCTCCTAATTAGTGTGAACTGCATCTGATTATCTTACACATTATACGTGTGAATATGACAGGCTTTCCTGTTTTTGGTACATACTATATCTGTCTATCACACCATGTTCTTACATGAAACTACTCTTCTTGTGTATCCTGCATCAATCACTTATGATGGGACACCTTTAAAATGGCAGTCTGATATTGGTTTGCGTCTTGAATATGATTTCTTGCATGTATTGCTTCTAGTTTGATGAACGCCACCTATGACGAGACAGTTTTAACTTGGCAGAGTGATATTGATTGCACCTTCCATATGGTGTCTAGTTTGTAGTGCTTCTAATTTGTTGAAGTGCCTTCTGCTTAGTTAACACATCATAGGTGTGAATATGTCAAGCCGTCCATTTTTTCGTACATATTCCATCCTCGTATCATGACTTTGCCTTTCATCTGAGTAGTGTTCGTCAGTATCATGCATGAATGAGTTCTGAAGAGAGAATTTTATTCCTTTTTCTTATCGGTTTGACTTCACAATGCAAAATCATTACACATGAAGGAAATTAGTCCGGCAGTGGATGATGGTGGTCCTTCGGAGCAACTCAAACAGGGGGTCTCTACAGATTCTACTCCACCATCCTCCCAACAAGACTCCTAAGACAGCACAAGGCTGGACAATCAATGTAGCTATGTAGATGATGAGCTCATCTCCCCTACGCCACCATCACAGGTGCTTGCTCTAACTTGGCACTATTATATGTGGTTGCATGTTGCGTATGATGTCTAGCTTGTATTGCTTCTAACTTGAATTGCATCTGCTTACTTTACACATAATGCCTGTGAATATGACACGTGTTCCTGTTTCTAGAACATACATGTACATGATGAGCACATCTCCCCTACTCCACCATCATAGGTGCTTGCTCTTACTTGGAACTGTTATATGTGGTTGTGTTTTCTGTATGATGTCTAGTTTGTATTGCTTCTGATTATGTTGAATTGCATCTGCGTAGCTTACAACTTATACCTACAACGATCACTTACATATAAGACACATTTACCTTGGGACTGTGATGTAGGTTGCATCTTGCATTGTCTTCTAGCTTGTATTGCTTCTAATTTCATGAAATGGCACTTATGACGAGACACTTTTTACCTAATAGAGTGATATTGGTTGCATGTTCATATGGTGCCTTGCTTTCATTTCTTCTAATTTTGTTGAAATGCCTTCCACTTACTATTTTTTCATACATATTCCATCCTCCTATCGTACGCGTGAATATGAAATGCTGTCATTTTTTGTATATATTCCATCCTCCTATCCTACGCTTGCCTTACATCAAAGTAGTGTTCGTCTGTATCATGCATCAACCAGTTATGTAGAGCTAATTTTATTCATCTTCTTGTGGTTTTGACTTCATAAGGCAATATCAGAAAATAGGAAGGAAAAGAGTAAGTTAGGGGATGTTGGTGGTCCTCCGCACCGAAGCAAACAAAGACTCTCTAGATTTGCCACTGCTACTGCTAATGAAGTTGAAGTCCCAAGTCTACATGATGAGTTCATCTCCCATACTCCACCATCGTAGGTGCTTGCTCTAAGTTGCAGTGTGATAATTGGTTTCATGTTGCATATGTTGTCTAGCCTGTATTTCTTCTATTTTGATTAAATTGCAGCTACTAAGTTTATACGTTATACATGTGCATATGACATGGCTTTCTGTGTCTAGAATACACTGCATCTATCTATTATACAATGTTCTTACATCAAAGTACTACTGTTGTGTATCCCGCATCAGTCACTCATGATTGGATGCTTTTAACATGGCAGTTTGATAGTGGTTGCATCTTGCATTTATTTCTATGTTGTACTGCTTCTAATTTTTTGAAATGCCACTTATGACAAGACACTTTTAACTTGGCAATGTAATATTGGTTGCATCATTCATATGGTGTCTACCTTGCATTACTTCTATTTTCTTGAAAATCCTTCTCCTTAGTTTGCACATCGTAGTTGTGAATATGTCATGTCGTCCTGTTTTTCTTACATCCTCATACGGTTGTCTTACATCAAAGTACTGCTTGTCTGTATCATGCATCAATGAGTTCTGAAGAGCGATTTTATTCTTTTGTGTTGTGGGTAAGGCTTGACATGGCAAAGTCAAAAAAGAGCAAGGAAAATAATATAGTAGGGAGTGGTGTTACTCGTCGGGTGAAACAGAAAAGTATCTGCCGTCGAGATTGTGCTGGTACTTATAGTGCAGTAGAAGGTCCAAGTCCACCGGTTAAATCTACAAATACAGTATCACCTTCTCCACCAGCTACAGCATCCGCTTCAACTGTACCAGCATCTCAACGAGTTACTCGTTCGTTTGCTCCGGAACTGGCACTACAAAAAATACACTTCCGTGATGATACGTGTTTGTCACAGTAGGTCACATTTTCTGTCATGCATGTACATCCATGATGATTTTATGACAGAATCAAGATAGTCATACCTATGCTGTCGTAGAAGTGTTCCATGACATTACCAAAATTATCATCACGGAAGTGTCGACTCCCATGACGATAAATCGCGCGTCACAGAAGTGCTTTCGTCAAGGATGACCGACACATGGCATCCACCGTAACGGAACACCGTTAAGCTATCGGGTCGGGTTTTGGATCCGATAACCCGTTAACAGCCCGGACCAATGGGGATTTTCCATGTGTAAAATCATCATTGGCTGGAGGAAACACGTGTTGGCTCATCGTTGGGACAGATGTCATCCACTCATTGGACAGAGGGTGCCTATGATACATCGACACATGGCACGGCCCAACAGAGGCCCATTCATGTGAAAAGGCCGGCCCGTTTGACTTGGTCAAAATGTGGAGGGCCAGCCCTTGGAAAGTCTGTTAACGGCCTATTCGCATATAGCCCATTTACAGCCCACTAACCAAAGGCGCATCACGCCCTATCCAAATTAGGCCCAGTAGCGACATCTGGGCCATCCAATATGATTCCAGCCCGTTTTCACTTCTGGCCCATGTATGGCCCATGACCTCTTTCGGCCCATATGAGGCCCTTTGTAACTCTTGGCCCATTAACGGCCCATGGTGAAACTGGCCCGCAATGAACAATATATCACTTTATACCCATTAATGGCCCATGGTGAAACTGGCCCGTAATGAATAGTGTATCACTTTATACCCATTAACGGCCCGTTATTCCGTTGGGCCATTTCCATCCCATGTTATCTTTCGGCCTTCTCAGAGCCCATTTATTCTTGGGCTCATTTCCAGCATTCGTTTACTTACGGCCCGTTACTGTCATTTTCTGCTTGTGGGCTAAATTCAGCCCAAGGTTACAGTCGGCCCATTTTGTGGCATGTTAATACATTGGGCCATTTTCATAGCGTCATCAAATACGTCCGATTAACGACGGCCATAATGCGGTCTGTTATTGGCCCATGTTTGGCCAACCGATCATACGGCCCGTACAAGGCCCATTGATGATACGGCCCGTAGAAGGCCCATTGTGTCTACAACCCGTATAAGGCCCATTGTTTCTATGACACGTAGAAGGCCCATTGTTTCTACGGCCCATAGGGGGAAATGGTGGTAACTACAGTAAATATGTAGCCCATGGTTATTGTGGCCTAGTTTTAAAAAATAGGTTATTGCGGCCACTAGCAAACCGCGGAAAAAGAACTGCACTGACTACAAGCAAAGAAATAAACAAGACAATAAGGAAATAAATAAGCTAGCAACTTACGCTAGGCTATCACGGCTATTACACATATTACATCCACTGGGCATCAAAGTTCGCCACCAGTGCAAATATAGGGCACACAGCAGCATATAAACGCCGCAGCAAAACAAGTCCAGAACTGAAACCACTTCAGAAGAGCTCAAGAAACAATATCCTGGGTACCCATAATGCTGGCAAGATGCTTAGCAAGCTTATTAACTTTCTCTTGTTTGGCGCTTAAGTCCTCCAGCACTTGCTGTTGCACCGGAAAGTATGCATCTGAATTCTGCAGGGACTTCCTCAGTCCTTCGGCTTCCTGTCACATAACATCTGATCAATGTCTTTCAACTTGAAGTTGAGACTCAAGAAGCCGAACTGATTCAGGCAACGAGTTCGAAGAGCTGGTGCCAGCAGTAGTAGCCAGTAACTCGAACACTACATCAAGACAGGACTTTGGGGTTGTCTCAGTGTCTTCAATATAGTTTTTATCAGCTTTCTTGGAGACCAACAGGGATGTCTCACTATCTTGAACCTTATCTGCATTACTTCCTTTGCCATTGCATAATGGGGTACTCTTCTCCAATATTTTATCCGCGTTCTAAAAGAGAAACAAACAAACACATTACAGGTTTTCAATGTAGTATATGAAACTCATTTTGGTAAACCAGTTCAGTAGTAAGGTGGACAGGATAACAGCATGAATTAAACATATATCTATGTAGTATGGTCACTGTATGGTCTATATCATTCTAGTTTATGTTGCCAAATAAAGATAGATACAGTTTGAATCATATCTATTTAAGACAAAGCAGCATAGATAGAATATAAGTGTGGGAAACTACACAGCAATAACAACACTTGTAATGTGCATGGCATGAGAAGATAACTGTTTATTCAATTGAAACTGAAATCAACATAGAGCAAGTTACAATAGCAAACAGCCAAACACGTTAAAGAAATAGGTTTAAAACATACCTATTGCGCCATTGGAGTTTCAATTGCATCCTTCAAATTTGAAACTAGTTGGTATGAGTAAATACAGTGATGCAAGAGCAAAGTACTATGAACCATAGCTACGGAACCTAACCTGAGAACAATTTTTCTTCTGCTTTAAGCGTTGACTTGGGGTTCGGAGTGGTGGTCATCGTGCTTTGTACGTTGCAGTTGCCTTACTAACTGCCCATCTTTGGGTGCTCTGTGGTGGAGACGGTGTTGTGTCAACGGGAACTGGGTTAGTATATGCTGGGTTGGGGTTAGAAGGGGTGTAGCTGGTACTCTGTCCAACTGGGTAGGGGTAGAATCTGCATGAGTGTGGGTTATGTGTGGTGGGGCTGGTTCTTGGGCAAGTACAACCGTGGTTCTATCTGCATCGACAGGTAGCATAATCTTTTCTGACCGTGTTTTTACTCCCACAGATACTGCCATCACTCCCTCCAATTGAAATGGCTGATAAACAAGAAAAGTAATTGAATGTACAGACATTGTAAGATAGATATGTGCAATGGATAGTAGGGAAGAAAACAGGGCATGAAATAATTCACATTTATGTTAAACCAAACAGAATAGCAGGACATAATTTCACATATATGATGGCTAATTAAACAGGATAGCATGACACAATTTTACATGTATGATGGCTAACTAAACAGGATAGAATGACATACTTCAAAATATGGTGACTATGTAAACAGGTTGACATGATATAAATATACGATGTGTCTATTAAAGTGGTTGGCATGCCATAAATCACAAACATGACGTCGATGGAAACATGATGGCATGATATAATTCACGGATAGAATGACATAATTTAAAATATGATGACTATGTAAATTGGATGAGATGATATAACTATATTATGTCTTTAGAAAATGGGTTGGCACGCCATAATTTAGATACATGCTGTCTATGTAAACATCATGGCATGACATAATTCAAATATATGATTTATATACTAAGGAAGTGAGCAGAGGGCAATCGCACATATGATGTGTCAACTAAGGAGATGGCATTCAATATTGTGTATATGATTTAAAAACTAAGCATTGCAATACAACATATGCATGATATGAGTAATATAACCCTGCCAAGTTTGAGCATACACCTCAGGGGGATAATGGGACTGGTCGTCTGCCTCTGAATCCTCCTCTGAAGAGCTATCTGTCACCAGCAAGATATCTGCTTCAGCAGGTAGCATTGTCTGCTCTAAAGACCTTGTTTTCACTCCAGATTTCTCCATCACGAATTCAAATGGCTGATGCACGGGAAGAGCAGTTGAATATACAAATATTGTCGACAAAAGCAATGAGAAATACAAAAAATGGATGGCATGATATAATTCACATATATGACGCTTGCCTAAACAGCATGGCATCACATACATAATGCCTTGCAACAAGATAACATTGCATAATTCACACATATAATGTCTTGCAACAAGATGGCATTGCATAATTCGCATATAAGGTAATTAGACACTAAACAGGTGGCATTCACACAAAGCATGTCTAAACTAAGCAAATGACATAACAATGCAAGATACCATGCGCATGATATGAGCAACATAACCCTGCCAAGTTAGAGCATGCACCTCGGGGGGAAATATGACTGGTCATCTGTCTCTGAATCCTCCTCTGAGGAGCTATCGGTAACCAGCAAGACATGCACTTTGTCAGATAGCATTGTCTGCTCTGAAGACCTTGTTTCCACTCCAGATTTTTCCATGACCGTGCCGAATGACTGATGCACAGGAAGAGTAATTGAATGTACTAAAATTGTTGACACATTTAACACGTAATTAAAAAAATAATGGCATGATATAATTCACATATAAGATGACTAGCTAACTAGCGTGGCATTGCAAAACTCACATATATGATGCTTGGCTAAACAAGATGGCATTGCATGATTCACATATACGATAAAGAAACCAAACAGATGGCATTGACACAAAGCATGTCTAAACTAAGCAGATGACATCTTTAATGTATACAGTAAGCAATGCAAGGCACCATATGCATGATATTACCAACATCAGCATGCCAAGTTAGACCGAAGACCTCATGGGGTAAATAGGATTGGTCTTCTCCTTCTGAATCCCCCTCAGAACAGTTATCTTCCTCTTGATTATGATCTGAAATGGGTGGAGGGGGGGCTGCCTTTGCGCCCACCATGGACCGACGTCTGCATGAAATTTTATTGCCATGCAAGGCTCGTCTCTTTTGCTCTACATGATCAGTTCCTTGTGTATAATAACTGGCATGCATAGGAATAAAACATAGTGAGATTATGTAAGGACTGCATGCACAAATCCAGAGTGATGGTAGCAAACTGTGGATAGACACAAAACCAATGATAGCAGGCAGATAATAGCTTTATTTAAAAAATACAGATAATGGATCCTTTAATGATTGTTTGCACCCAACATGAAACTCATAGTAAACACCCGAGATTAACTAGATAGTAGACAGATAGTAATGATTGCTGCCCCAATATGTACCCCACAACCATTTAAAAACTCAAGTTTCAGCATTAGTTTGGACCTGACTCGGTGTCTAATAGGTGAACACGATGATAATGTAGCATGTCATCATATTAAGCGATGCATAACGTAAGCAGACACGGAAGAGTGTGACCTCTCTTGCGGACCCGTGTAGTCCTCAAGGTCATCTGCTCAGTTGATGATGGTAATGCAGTTGTCGTGGCTGCTGGCGGTGGGGAAGAAGATCTGAGGCGGCAAAAGATAGTGCGGAGAGCGGATCCCTGCTGTGGTGAACCCCTCCCTCGTTGGAGCAGCTGTGCTGGGGTGGAACACAGCGCCGCAGGAGCAGGAAAAACCACACAAGGTTTTCTTTGACACATATCTGTGACAGAAGTAATTGATTAAGGGCTTGTTTGAATTTGAGGACTCTAACAATGCAGGGATAGGAAATAGCCAAAAATGGGATAGGAATGCATGTGCAAAACAGAGAATTTAAAACAAAGGATTTCTGCCAATCTGGGTGTTTGATTCACAACAATTGGAAGATCACAGGATGCAAAAAGCATGGTGAGATTAAGTCAAACCACAATAAAATGTACAGTTATAATGCTATTATTCTACATACTCTTAGTCTTGTGCTTGATGAACAGGAATATGAAAAGGAGGACAAGTGGAAATTAGAATTCCTACGAGTTTTTTTTCAAGGAGACACTAAAGGAACAAATCCTACAGTTTTCCTTTGCTCCATTCCTTTGCACCAAATTCATGAAAAGTAGTACCATAGGAAAATTTCCAATTCCTATGTTTTTCATTCACTTTTCCTTTCAAGCACTGGCGATTCTAGTAGGCAGGCTTGAGCAAGGAAAATCCTACACTAAAAAAATGTTTTGTGCCACTTCTATTACTTTGGACCCAGGCCACTGCCATACTAGCTCAACTCCCAGGCCCATCGACAAATGCACAGCTCAAACGCGCAGAGATAAATAATGATGGCGTTCAAGAGAGTCCATCACGGATAGCTAAGTTGCCTGGTACCTCACTGCTTGTCATATAGTAGGATAAAATAATCGTATTTCCAGTTACTACGTGTGCTACGTGGACAATATATATAACATGTAGAGTAAAAAAGAGATGCAACAAGTGTACAACCTCTTTGGCGAAGCCATGTCGATCTCAGCGTGACTGGGTTGGCCAGTGAGGCTGCTCCGGCTGACTTGGCTGTCGGAGGAGGGGAAGAAGATCTTAGGCATCTGGAGATGGAGCCGGAGGTACTACTCCGCTATGATGGAGGGTTTCATTGTTGGAGCAGCTCCGGTGAGTTGTACGACGCCGAGGCTGAAGCAGGACAAGAGAGACAACATTAACCTAAGTGGAATTCTAATAGCATGTCCAATACATGACGTAAAATACATAACCACAAAGTGCTAGATGTAAAATACATCAGCCACTCATCTCTGAATTTAACCGTTGAAACTGAACTTAACTGACAAAACTGAACTTAACTGTTGAAACTGAACTTAGCTGCCGAAACTGAATTTTGCTGTCGAAACTGAATTTTGCTGTCGAAACTGAACACACTAGCAAGGTGAGGCTACACGTGGGTCGACTGACTTTTTCATCTATGGTCAGTCGATTTTGCAGCCATTGGATATGAAATCAAGGGCATGCACTTCATCTTCAACCTCCACCCCCCTGAGCCGCCAGCCACCACCGGCCAAACAGCAGCCCCCCCCCCCGCCCCGCCCGCGGCCGGTGGT
>NC_041381.1:110018299-110027114 GCF_002162155.2 Triticum dicoccoides | reverse complement strand
CAAAATTCGATTCAGTCGACTAAAGTGTAGCTAAATCGGAGCAGCATCATAAGCAAGAGGAAGAGCGAGAGCAGCAGTGCGAGCAAGAGCAATAGCAAGAGCAGACCAGGCAGGGGACCGAGACCAAGAGCAGAGCAGCAGCGCGAGCGAGAGCTAAAGCAGCAGCAGCTCCTACTGATGTGAACGTCGCCACCGAGGGAGCGACGCCGTGGAGGAAGTGGCCGGCGACATCGCCGTGGATGGAGCCGCACCATGTCGACTCGGGACCGAGTGTCGGCAACACCGTGAGATCAAATCAAGAAGAAAATGCGGCGATTAGCGTACAACCTCTTTGGTGGCGCCGATTAGGCCGCAGCTTCATTCGAGGAAACGGTGATAATGATGCTCTTCCGGTGGTGCAGGTGAAGACACTGGTGTGGGAATGGAGGTGGCGCGAAAGATGAGGGGAACATCGGGGCAGCTCCTTGGAGGTGGAGGACGGGGTGACTGAACCGGCGGCACGACGAGATCGACGACGGATCCTCATCCGGTATGGTGGATGAGGGACATCGAGGTGTTGATGTGGACGACGTCATCGGGGAAGCGGCTCCGGCTGGGTGGCGGACGGAGCAGGGTGTGGGGCTTCATCGCGTGTTTTCACGGCCTCGGTGTACGAATGGGTGGGCGGATGGGATGGCAGCGGGGAACCATGGCTTAGGGACACGCTTGTACGAAATGTGGGGTAAGTTACGACAGTACCCCCACCGATTTGAGGTGGTTCTTTCGGTTCAGGGGTACCACGGGCATTTCGCGTGTCGGGATTTCACAGGAGGTGGGAGTTTTCGTGCGCGTTGTAATTTTGGAATAGCAAGGCGCCGGTTGAGATGGAGGGAGTTGTCGGAGCACAATGAGACAAAGATATATCTTAAATATTTTGGGCTAACAAGGCGCGGGTTGAAGAGGCGGGAGTTTTGCAGCACGATAGACAGAGACGCTAGCTTGAATTTTCGGCATAACAAGGCGCAGCTTGAAATTTCGGAAGAACAAGCTTAACGTGTACCCAAAAAAAGACAATTTGCACCTCAACACGCACAACACACACACAAACACCATTTAGACTAGAGTAAGGTACACGTGCATTGCACGCATGAGATTGGCAACCAAATTATGAATAAATACCACATTATAGCATGTAAGCTTTGAGTCATGTAGATGTTTGTTTAAATCTTATAGTTCATTTCATTCAAAATCATCTAGTTTTTATAAGAAAGCTAATCTATTTTAAGATTCATGGAATTGTGCGTTGTAAGACATAAAGTAAAAACAAATAATGGCAAATCATGTAGAAAAACATTTGGGCAATTCTGATACGGGAGATTCTAGAACAAAGAAGAAGTGCTTGTGTTTTGATGTTTGTGCATTATGATTAAGTTCAACCATGGAGTCTTCTAGAATATACATGTGGCGAAATCTGGTGGAATCTAGATAATATCCAACTGCCAATAGTGCTCAAATTTGCCATCTTTGGACCATCGGATTCGCCTCACCCAACGACCATCTTTCAAACTTAAAGTTACCCGCACACAATATAAAAAAATATAATATATAATATATATAGGGGTATAGATATAGATATGTGATGTGAAAGGCACCCATCATCTCCAACTAGAATAGTGTGTGCATGCACGGATGCGACGTGGCCAAATGATGCCTGCCATCGATATCTCAAATTCAAATCAGTCTGACCTTGTTCAATGTGTATACATTACAACATGCTCATTTCCAAACCACACGGCACAGATCTCCGTTATATTCATGCATGCATGGGTTTCAAACATCAAGATCTCTTATTCAAATATTTGAATTCAACTTTACATTGATTATGACCTCACCTAGTCTTTTACACCCACACAGTGGTCTTCTCTTTATAATTGTACCACTAGCTTTCTCTCGTGCATGCATGCACACACACTACCAGTCGGCATTATCCATCGCACACATGCAATCTTTTTCTTCAGGTCGGTCTCCCATGAAGGCACACACCCGCACACATCCCCCTCTCCATCATATCGAGAATTCTTTATCTCTCAAGTGTGCATGCGCAATGATCGATGTTCTTCTATGTATGTGTGTATATAGCTAGGTCTTTCATAGTTTTCCACACAAACGGATCAATCGATATATCCAGTGAGGTCTCACCCTCTTTCCCATGTCCACATCGATCAATCTATACCTCTCTATATAGGATTAACATATATAGCTAATACACCCACATTAATTATATATCCAAGGTCCCCCTCTCATCATCCATGCCTTCCGCTTCATCACTCAGACGCGCGCACAATGGCGAAGACAGGGGCAGCAAGGGCCCTGCCCTCCCCCTAACATCACTATATATCGAGGCTAATATGAATGTGATCATTAGACAATTGCTGCTACAAATGGTTTAAGTTCATGAATTGACCCTCCTCGTAAAGGATTAGCAATGCTTGGCCCCTAGGTCATTTATTTTTCATGGCTCCGCCACTGCACGCAACAGCGCATGTTCTCGCCCCCTCTCTCTAAATATCGATCTCGCACTTGTGCACTCCTTCATAGTCTACCTCCACTCGGCCCCTCGCACCATCTTCTAGCCCCCCACCGGATTTTGCCACATGTACAATCTAGCAGACGCCATGGTTGAACTTAAGCATAATGCACAAACCTCAAAACAACAGTGGTTCTCTTTTGTTCTAGAATCTTCCGTATGATAACTGCTCAAACTTTTTTTCTAGTTGAATTGTAATTATTTGTTTTTACTTCATGCTTTACAATGCACAATTCCATGAATCATAAAATAGATTAAGGGCTTCTTTGATTCAAAGCATTCTCAAAGGAATTTCGGAGGATTCTAATCCTTAGGATTTTTTTTCTATCTTGGTTGTTTGATTCGTAGGATTGTAAACCATAGGAATTTTTTCCTCTGATTCATTTGCACTAGATTTCATAGGAAACATCTCATCCAGTCAAACCTCTTTGAAAGAATTCTGCGTTTTTTCTATGCACAATCAAGCACTCGTACAATCCTGTAGGATTCAAGACGACATTCCACTATAATCCCATGTTTTTCCTATTCCCGCCTTTTAGAAATCCTACAAATCCAAGAGGCCCTAGCTTTTTTATAAAAACTAATTGATTTTGAATGAGATGAACTATAAGAATTAAATGAAGGTCTACATCAGGCATATATGACTTAGAGCTTACTTGCTATAGTGTGGTATTTATTCATAATTTGGTTGCAAAATCTGATGCGTGCAATGCACGTGTACCTTACTAGTACTTCGAGTATGTGCAAAACACGTAAATTAGAATTCCAATGGCACGGTAAATTCATGAAGCCACGTGGCACATGTGGAGGCATTGTCGCAACCTCCTTGTGTGGATTGATCACAGTGACGTGCTGCTGGTTCCAGAAGAATGTACTCGTCCTCCCAGAACCATACTGTCGGTACATGCATGAAGCGAAGATGTGCACGCACGCCACGCATGCATCCATTCCCTCATACGCACACGTGGGTACACGGGTGGATGCAATTTTGTACCAAGATCCACCCCATGTGATAATTTGACGCGTGTATAGTCGTTCACTTCATTGATGGTCAATTAATACATCGCATGCAAATTGAGTGGACGTGAGGGCGGAACAAAGACATTACTACTCCACTGCGCGCATGCAAGTAGTTAAATCATCGGTTGCTAGTAGTACTTCCATTGGTCTCCTTTGTATTTTGTGCCAATTTTTGACAGTAACATAATATTTACGCATTTGAGCAGTGTAGTCTACTTGAAATTTATGTTCCACTAAACTCATCGGGCGCCATTTCGGGCCTCGAAACCAGAACCATCAATTAATCTTTACCTTGTTCCCTTCCCAGTCGAAAGCCTGATCACACCTACTAGTACGTACAAAAACTGAACGTGTTCCCACTACGCAGGTATTAGTACTAGTGCTAGTACTTAGGTTATAAAAAGGGGAACTACCTAACCGAAAATTACTCTACCTTTCCTCCTCATAAGTGCTTCTTCTTCGTCCATCCTTGCCATGGCCGGTGAGCAGAGCTCTCGGTCAAGAACTACTCGTAACAAGGGAGCAGCAACCAAGGCTGCGAAAAAAAGAGAGGGCTCGCCGCCACGCAGAGACCTCAAAAGATCTCTCACGGGCAGGCGATGGCTCCCAGGAGTGCCCTAGCCGCGGAGGCGAACATGCCGAGCCGGCGGCGCTGGAGTCGTTATCCCTCGACGTCATGCCCGATCAGCTCAATAAGCACCTCAATAAGCAGAAGGAGTTCATCCAAGGCTTGGTGGAGCTGCTAAAGGAGAGGCTCGATGATATGCCCGCTGAGCTCAATAAGCAGGGGGAGTTGACCGCCGGCTTGGTGATGCTGCTGAAGAAGAGCATTGCCTCGGAGAAGAAGGCGATCGGCAAAATCCTGCAACTTCAAGAGGACAAGGCGAAGCTCTGCCACAACCTCGACCTATTGAAGGAGAAGAACGCCGGTTGGAAGGAGCTGCATGAGAATAGTAGTTCCTCGATGAAGATGCTGCAGGCCCTCGTCATGGAACAGAAGGAGGTGTTGGTGAAGCTCCACATCGACCACCCGGCTGCTATCAAGGTACGTAATGCGGCCGTAGAACAGATGATGAAGGCTCGCATCGAGAAATCCCGCGTCATGGATAGAATGAAGAAGATGGCGGAGGAGACGCGCAAGGAGATGGAGGTCGTGCAGGCGATGAAGAAGCAGTTAAGACTCCGCGGTGAATTAGATCATTTGGGGTGATAATCCTCCTTCTTCTTTTGCTCATGTGTTTCATCTTTTGCTTCGGGTGTTTCGCCGCATGTGTCACATTCTCCGCGAGGCATGAATAGAACAATGCTTTTTTTGAGGGAATGAATAGAACAATGCTAACAATGAGATGACTAGCAAATTAGATCATTTTTTATCACCATATGGCACTCGGCAGCCGTGTTTCGTGCTCCTCCATCGTAGTACTACTCCAGTGCAAAACTTGAGTATACCGCACGGTTCTTTGCTCCTCCTCAGGTCGTCAGCGCATTTATACGAGCAGTCAAATCACAAGGCCCTGCCTTCCAGCAGTAATGAGCCGTCAAATCACAAAGGTCCTCGCCTCTCGTGAAACTGACCAAGCTAGACTGCCTCGCCCTCTAGCCTTTTAAAAAATGTATACTTTTGTACAGTACTAGTATCGATGGATTGCACCGTGGAGCAAAACTTGAAATTAAAAAAAAGGTGGTACATATATATAGTGCTCGTTGCCAAATTATGCATATAGTACTATTAAAAAGGCTAGTCACAATAATGGTGTCCAGCACAACCCACCCCTCAAATAAAACTAAGCATCCTATAATTCTTTGACAAAACTAAGCACCCTGAAATTTTTTGACAACTAAACTGCTGGCTATATGATGTTGGCCATATATATTGTACGTATATAATGTGAAGAAACGAGTGGTAGCATTATACCAACTAAAAGATGAAATGTAAGAAATACTAGTATGTACGTACTGAAGAGTTAAAGTAATGAGAAGAAACATAACATAGTTCTGCTGGGGGCTCAGCATAACACACCCCTCAAATTAAACTAAGCACACCTGAAATTAAACTTTGCAACTATTCCGGTAGACACTGCATTAGAACCACCATAAGCAACGACATTGCCACCTTACTCGGAGTCCTCGTCCACGTCCTCAACTTCGTCCATGTCCCTCTTCCTCTTGACCGATACTTCTTTGCTTGAACCGCACACTTGGCTCTTGCTCTTCATCCAACTCTTGTAGATATTGAAACAAAGGTAGCCATCCATTGCAGCGTAGTGGATGTGGTCTATATCTAGTACATTTCGCTGCCATGCATAACAATGAAACGTGTATGGAGGTTTCCCCAGTTTACCGTACGAAGGATGAACCATGGCTCCTGCCAGGGTCAGCATTGAAGGCTGCCCACCGGAGGGGAGTAGCCGATTCTTCTAGAGGTCGAAGGGGTTGCCTACAACGAGACCTATCCGACCCAGGACATCTTTGTCGTTCATAAAGTCTATAGTAAGGAATTTGACTAGGTTACTCTCGAGGAAGTTCTTAAAATCCACGCATTCAACATCGGCATGGCATATGTGGTAGACTAAGCATAAGTCATGCACGCAAACCTGGATCACGGCGGGCTTCTTCCTCTCTTCCTCCTTTAGATCCTTCTCTCGTCTCGGGACTGTGGTGTACTCAACATCTAGCCCAGCGACCCACTCATCATCTGAGTTTTCGAACATGCGTCTGAAGCGAGAAAGGCATCCTTTCACCGTCGCGGAAGAACGGGTGTAGATGACGTCGAACTCATCATCGGTGATGGTTCTAACCTTGTACTCACCGCCGATCATGGAGATTTGGGACGCCATGGATTTTGGAGGAGGCTTAGGATTAGTGGAACTGCCGTAATGTGAAAGAACGGGATGACTAGGAGCGAACCGCCGTAATATTAAAGGACGTGCGGGGACGAGTAGGAGCGAACTGCCAGCGTGCGAACAGCGGGGTAGTGGATTTCCATTCTCCCATGATACGGGCTTTCGAGAGCCCTTGGATCTAAGATCGAATGGTTGCATGGCGTGATTCTAGACCTATGGGTGAATATCCTATCTTGGAGGGTTATTCTGCAAATTTTCAGCAACTTAGCATGCGACCGTTTGATCTCAGATCCAAGGGCTGCCAGCAGCCCGTATCATGGTCGCGCCTACCACAACTGTCGCGTCGCTCGCGCGGTCGCGCCCTTGGAGATTTAACATGGTGCGTTAGGCTATCTGATGTTGGCATGTCATCACTTAGTCACTCATACTACAACAAGGTTAGCTATAAGGTTGGCTATAAGTGTATTCATTTTTTTACTTCTCTCTATCTCTTTCATCGTACTCCCTCCGTCCCATAATATAAGAACATTTTTGACACTAGTGTAGTGCCAAAAATGTTCTTATATTACGGGATAGAGGGAGTAGTATTTATTGCATTTGCCAAGGAGTGACCTCTTCCAATGAAATGGTGTGCTTATTAGTTTTTTGTTGCTAAGTTTGCTTCATTTAATTAGCTATAGACTCAAAATTGTCTTTTCACCTAGGTACATGCGCTTAGCACCGTCTCTTCCTTGGGTCACCAAACTATTTTATCTCTTCTTGATTAACTTGCCAAATCAGAATTTATGCCTATGTGGCAAGCTTAGCACCTATAGGAGCAAGTAAGTACAATAGTGCGCTTTACATGGCTTTTTGCATGTGTGGAGGAAAGAGAGGAAAAAGTGGAGAAGTGGGCTCTCATGCAAGAGCTAGACTCTACTACATGGTGGAGCATTGGGAGAGGCACCTGTATGGAGGTGGTCAGGAATCGGGAGACTCACATCGGTCCTAGCGCCGCAGTTAAAATGTTAATGACAAGTCAAATAATGGGGCCCCACCTGTCCAGCAGTAACTCGCTGTCAAATCACACAGCCCTACGTTTGCAGTAGCCTACTCCCTCATCTTCTCGCGTCTCTGTCGAACCGACTAGGCAGAACTGCCCTGCCTACCGCACAGGAAAAGCCTTGCCCTCGACTTTTAAATAGTACAGTATACTAATTTTGTATCCATGGATTGCTCCATGGAGCAAAGCCTCTAGAAAACGGTGGTACACATGTACGGAGTATACAGCACGCCCGTCGCGTTCGCGTTGCACCCCAGACAGTCGGTCGGTCTGGCACGCTACTCTCTGAATGGAACACATGTCATATTGTGTTTGCACACACATGTGGGACCGCAATTGACAATCGACCATAGGCACACTCCCCGACCCCGCAAGTCGGGTGACTTAATAGAAGAGGGAGATGAGAGAGAGTACTAGAGAAGTGTTGTACTACGTTGGTGCATGGACGATCCATGCAAGACACGGAAGATCAGTTCGTCCATGCATGTGACCAGACTCCAGCAGACACGCCAGGATTGGATATCGTCTACATATCGTGCAGGCTATGTTGTACATGGTTGTAGTTGTGGTGAGAAATCTAAAAAAAGGTTTCTTGTCATCTTGCAAAATTAGGTGTCATGTGCTTCAGATCACTGCGAGAGTTAAACAGCGACAACTAAGTTGGGCTAGTCATTGGGACACATGCACGAAGACTACTCGGCTGCCATCTAGGTCAAGCTGACTATGTTAATTAGGACATCTATTGATGGGCCCCTTTTCTACGAGTTTAAATTTAATTTGAGCTTTGTTCCTCGTCTAGTTTGTCCGTCAGGATTCATGTTGTCTCCTTTGGGCAGTGAGGTTATGATTTCTTGTCATATGGCATTTTTTCGTGTTATACATTATAATTCGGCGCTTCAGATCAAAATGACGACAACTGCGCCTCCGGGCCACGTGCATGAAGACTTCTCGACAGTCATTGACGAGGTCAAGCCGGCTCCGGTAGACAAAAGAAAACTAGTACTCCACTATATAGGCAGGAGCATCCGCGCTTGCTTGCTAGTGTTGCTCTCTTCACACTGTCTCGTCCTCTCTAGATCTAAACACGACAGCGGTGGCCACTCTCTCTCTCTCTCTTTCTCTCTCTCTCTCTCTCTCTCTCTCTCTCTCTCTCTCTCTCTCTCTCTCTCTCTCTCTCTCTCTGCTCACCATTGGTCACAGATCTAGCCGGATCCTCTCCGTCGGGGAAGGTGAGAAGGTGCAACATTCACGCGATCGTCCTCGGAGATGGCTCTTACCCACTGCTGGCGCGTCCCGATCAGCCTGCCTTGCCGTTCTCTCCCAAGCACCGCTGGTGAGGGAGGG
>NC_041381.1:110009773-110018002 GCF_002162155.2 Triticum dicoccoides | reverse complement strand
TATAACTTCCTTTGAAACCGGCCTTTCTCTACTTCGCGATCTCCTGATGTCACTGCATTTGTATCTTTTACTATTTCGCAGGCCCCCTCGTAGATAGGATCGATCGGCTGCTCGAAAACCACCTATTTTTTTTACGTTTAAGAGGTAAAACTAGTTCATGCACTCGAATCTAGTACTACTTGGTTCAAACAAGGAACAAAGGGGGTGGGGGTGGGGGAGGATTTGTTACCTGAATCTAGGAATTGGTCGAAAGAGGAAATAATGGGGGCGAAAAGTAGTAGAGACTGGCTATCCAACTGGTCTCTAGGTCTAATAGGGAAATAAAGGGATATGCAGTACAAACTCAATATAAACCCGATCTATTGGTTGAAAAAGGAAAGAAAGTGGGGACTGGGGGACAAGTCAACAGAGTAAGTCCAGCACTAGATTTGCTAGCCTCACATACCGAACAAAAATGGGACCAACCCATATATCCTGTTCTGATGTTTGTTGCCCCGAGCAACTCTTATGTAATGCCACTGGTAAAATGTAGCAGTCGCACTGTTAAAAGTAAGGACACGTTAAACCAATGTTGTTTTCAATGTAATGCCTCCAGTAATATGAATCAATGGCACTTTTTACATGTCCTGCTAAATTTCCCATTAAGATAAGTTGGTTCTTTTCGTTACAAATGCAACTGTCCTGGTCTGCCTACTCTCCCGTGCCCAAAGTAATGTAGTATTTAACGGTTGTCATAGTTAATCCTAATGCCCACACTAATATCTAGCAATGCCTCTGCTTTAGAAATTGCTACTGTCCTTGTAGGATTGCCATTCAGATAAGCAACATGCTTCTTTTCATTTGATGCATATTTCATCACTTGTTAGTCACCCTCCTTTCCACCTTTTTTGTGCAAACAGAGATATACATTTCACGCTCGATCTTAGTTGAATTGCACAAATGATATCCAAATTATAGTTGAATATTCCAGGAGCTTCATAACCAACCTTGATGTTGCTCAATTTTATTGCAACTAATGAAGAAGAAGCTCTGTGGGTTTTGTTTTCTAATGGAAATGGAACCGAGGCTGGAGCCCTTTTCTTAAAAAAATGAATAAGAAACTGCTAGCTCACGGGACATTGCTTCATTTTACGTGAACTGCACCAAAAGGTCCCATGAATTGAATCATCCATGTTGGTGACTGAAAGAGCCAGCTTCAGCATCCCAGTCTAAGCACCCCCGGCCTCCATCCTTGCGACACACAATACACCTCGTTTGCCACCTGCTCGACCCTAGTGTCACTGATAAAATGAAGTAATAATACAGTTAAAATAAAGCGAGTGTCCTCTCTATCATTTCATTTCCAATGTAGATAAAGAAAGTGCTTCTCTTTCTTAATGTATGTTTCATCAACTAGTCCCATTGTTAATGTTTAAGCGTTTCTGCAAACTGGGGTGCTTAATTTTAGTTGATCTGTACAAAAATAGAGATCTGAATGTCTCAAGGCGCCTCCTTCTACTACCATTGTACACTGATGTTCATCACTGGTAGAAGGTGTATCTGGGAGACTTGGGATGATTTCCAGTATGAGGCGTACCGTATGAGGCGTCGCAGGGCCCATCTCACCCTCGCAGCATGGCATACTATGATACTATCGCAATATTTTTCTTCTATTTATTTTGTGTGTTTCATCAACTAGTGCCACTATAATGTAATCACACTTTTTCATTATCTGCGCAAACAGGGTTATTCAGCTACATTTTGGTGGAACTACACAAATGTACGTACGGAACAGGCATATATGCAGAGTGCGAGGTGTGCCAAGTAAAAATTACCGACACCAACCATGCTGCATGCACGCATTGGCATCCACCACCACCAGTGGGATGTGTAGCGCTCTCTGTGGACGGATCTTTCTCGGCAGCAAGTCTTCTAACCAAATACTAGTAGCTTATATTGGCAGTTTTCAAGGGAGTACTCTTTTCTGAAAGAAGCACCAACCTATTTTTCTTTATTTGTACACTGTGTGACAACTTTGACCCAAAGGTCCAGAGCTATTTTAGGGTGATTGGTGGTGTAGTACTCGGAGGCTGATTGTAAGCATGAATTTCATTAGCTATCACACTAATTGTAAGCATGAGCAGGTGGAAGATTAGGTTAGTGCGAAGCTTACCTTAAACCCTACCGCCGCCGTTGAAACGAGGCGAGCGTCGAGGGAACCGTGGAGAACAGCGGGGAAGCCACATCGCGCCATCCGGCCTCCTCTTGTGGTGGGAGAATGAATACTCCTGTGGCTCTGGCTGGCTCTACACCCTCACGAATGGCACACCATACTCAATCGATTCGTTATCCTCCGGGTGCTCGACCTTCGACTTGTACGCCCACCACCTCCGCTTGACTGTCGCCTCGGGCGGATCTGTCTGCTCCATCGCCCAGAGGAGATACTCGATGAACTCAGAGGGTTGCGGCGTGACTGTCATCGAGGAGTACATGTACATCACCGCCCTCATCGCCGTCGTCTCACTCTTTCGCGTACATTGCCACATGGCCCGCACCATCCTCAAAATCTCCCACTCATTGTCAAACCAAGTAAGGATCTCCTTCAACCTGGCTAACTTTGCCTGGTCGCCGTCGGTGATCTTCCTGATTCGCTGCTGCATCCTCTCCATAGATGTCCTTCTGAGTGGTCCGGTGCTAGCTTTGGAAGATGGGAGGAGATACGATGGTCTTGCAATAGAGAAGATGGAGAGGCGAGACGGTGGTTTTGGAATGGAGATGATGGAGAGGAGAGGAGGTGGTTTTGCAATGGAGAAGATCAGAAGAGGGAGAGGCGAGACGGTGGTTTTGGAATGGAGATGATGGAGAGGAGAGGAGGTGGTTTTGCAATGGACAAGAAGGAGAGGAGCGTGCGGCAGCGATTTAGGATTGGATGAGAGGGCTAGCGCGCTGTAACTGGATCAAAATCAAAATCAATTTACCCTTCAATTAAGAAAGCGACCCCACATTAACTAGTCTCCCTTTTATTCTGGGTCATAATTGACCATGATTTTCACACATAAAATATATGTTATACGTTGCAAAATAATATAATTTGAAAGTACATTCAGATACGAACCAAACAATACAATTTTTGGTCACATGCATTCACATTTTGCTTGTCAAATACAGTACGTGGTCAAACTTTGACCCAAAATACGCAAAACAACAAAAAAATACTTCCAAGACCAGCGCCGCTCTTCCGCTCTTCTCCTCTTAAACCACCTCCGCTCCTCTCTTGTTCCAATCTAAATCCAGCGCCGCTCCTCTCCTGTTCCATTTCAAAACTACCACCCCTCCTCTCATGTTCCTGTCCAAAACCAGCATCGCTCCTCTCCTGTTGTAATCCAAAACGAGCGCTGCTCCTCTCCTCTTCCATTCAAAAACCACCGCCGGTGAGTGAAGGTGTTGTGGAGAAGTAGATCGATGGAGGAGTACAACCGATACGTGAGGATCGCAGATGGCGACCCTGTGAAGATACAGTCTTGGTTTGACAACAAGGATGAACTAGCGGCGATGGCGACATCCATGGCCAAATATCTGCAACAGAGCGAAAAGGCGGCGATACTCCCGGAGGGAGTCGTGCGGGAGTACATAGAGCTGCTCCTCTGGGCCAAGGAGCAAACAGATTCACCGAATCCGATCGTGAGGGAGCTGTGGTGGGAGTATCGATCCCAGATGGAGCATCCACCAGAGATTGAAGGATGGAGCATCTACAGGGTGCCCTTTGTGAGGGTGTCCTGCCAGAGCGAGCCGGTGGAGTCTTCGTCGATCGAACCCAACTGCAAGAGGAGAAAAGCAGTTGGCCCGACGATGCTTCCCGGCCATCCTCTCCCTCGCCGTTCACATCATCTCACGGGGGCGGCTGTCTCCCGCCGAGGAATAGGAGGGGACTGCCCCCCCCCCATCCCAATAGTCGGGCAGGTTGTGAATTGTCAGGAGAAGCTTAGGGTTGTCAGTATTTGCCGGTTGTGAATTGTGTTTTGTGTTGTGTATTTTGAGAGTACATTCAGATATGAATGTCTTTTGAATTTCAAATTTGCAGTATTGAGCATATGAAGTATTTTATGAATTCTAGATATCTATTTTTAGCACTTAAAAAATGTAGTTTCATAGGAGTATAAAAGTGTAGACAATGTGAATCTCAGAGAAGAAACTGCAAGTTTCAGTTTCAGATAAGAAACTGCAAGTTCAGATTCAGATAAGAAACTGCAACTTTCAGAGGCAGAGCATTTACATTAACACGGCCTTTTCAAACAGGGTTAACATCATGTTGGAAGTTTTATTCATGGTCGAAAATGGAACTACCAGCCAGTTAACATCATGCTGATCAACATTCATGTATAGCGCATCTTCATATGATGCACAGTCAAAATGCCCACACAATGTCGAGTGTGTGAAACACAGAGAAAACGAGGGACGAAGTTTTGGCAAGTGTTGGACGTGGTGTGCGTAGATGACAATGGGGACCCACATGTCAATAAAGGCAGAGGCAAAAATTTTGGAGATACTTTCCTTGCACAGGTGGAATCGAACCCGGGCGGAATAGCTGTCGGGTAGTGTCACCTCACCACTAGGCTAGTTCAGTAGTTTCGTTTACGGCACTTCCTCAGGTGGTCGGATCCCCTCCTGCGCCTTTGTGCGCTCGCCGCGAAGCCGCTGTCTGCCATTGTGAACATGCTGAACAAACGAGAGGAATCTGGAGAGGATTGTACGTGGAGAGGCGGACAGTCGGGACCCACCAGGTCTATGGTCGTACGCAAGCAAGTGCCTCATCGAAACAATACTTCCTCCTAATGCTATACTGACATTGGGGCCCATGGGTTTGTCAACATAGTTACATTTTTTTAGGTGCTTCAACGTAGTTACTATAGGAGATAAATTCACAACGAAGTCCGGGAGCTGGCAGGTATCATTTATTATCACTGGGGAAGCAAGTATCAGATGGGTTTTCGGCTGCCCCGTCTAGACTTTCATTTTTAACATGCGCAGCCCACGACCTCGGATGGGAAGTCCATAGGCCTGTTTGTATTTTCTTGAGGGCCATAATGTATCAACCGGCCTATGGACCTTCCCATCCGAGGTTTTATTTTTCCTAAAACATCGGCAGCCCAATTTATGTATTTTTATGAAGAAAACGCAGAGGTCTGTTCTATTTTTTTATATAAGAATAGGAACGCCAGGTCCAACTTATGTATCCCTTCTAACTATATTATATATATTTAATTTTTTTATATGTTATTATATATTATTTTTATTGTCATCATATATTTAACACATACTTACATATGTAAGAAAACAATATCCCACATCTTATTAACTTATAAAAATAATTTCTTAACAATAAAATCCTGGATTATTTTGGCACGAAAATCCTAGTGATTGTGTACAAAAGCTTGGCAAGATTTAAGGACAAATGTAATAATATCACTTATTATTTAAATATATTTATAACAAAATGCTCAGCCCCTTTTTATTTCTTGATAACATTGCTAGCCGAACCCAACATTATAATTAGAATCAGCCCTGTAAAATCGTGTATTTCAAGAAAGTGCAAATGGCCTGTAATTTTTTAGGAAATAAAATAAATGGGCCGCATGGATGCTACATTATTTGTTCACCTAGCCCAACTAATGGACTGTAATTAAAAAAAATATCAAATTGACTATAAATTCTACCGCGCAAAAAAAGACTATAAATTCTGGAAAAAATGGATTGAATACGTGCCACATTTTTAGAGGCTGGAATGTGGGCCAATAGGTCGAAGCCAATGCAAGTCCTTGTCAATTTAGTCAACAAATGATTCTGACATGTTAGCCGTTGGATTTACATCCAACAACCGACATCCATATTCAATCTCTCGTCTTCTTCCTCCAGCGCCGCCGGGACCACCTCGCGCCTCCTGCTGCTAGCAGCTGTGCTTAGCACGCTTCGCTATGAAGCGCTACTCCACCGTTGGCCAGGCCATCCCTCCACCCCTCCACACCTCATGTTCTTCTCCACCGACTTCTGAACCACACCGCACTGGAACCAGTTAACCCTCGTACACCTCTCCGTCTGCGACTCCACTCCCGCGTCTTCCCATCCCCGGCTCTTTGCTGTCCGGGGCCTCACCGTCGTCCACCACCTTTGATGTGCTCGGCGCGGCGTGTCCAACGTCGTCAACGAACAACACCATCGGAAGTAGACTGTGCGTGGAGAGGCTGACAGCTAGGTCCGCGGCCGTACACAAGGAAATGCCTCCTTATTACGCGCAAAATAATGATTCCTCCACCTGACATCTGGGACCCACCGGAAGGGCCTCTGTATTTCACAAAAAAAACATGCCCCCCCCCGCTAACAGGTCGGACCCACCAGCTATCTTCGCATGCAAGGAAGTGCCTCCTTATGAAGCACAAAAAAATGAATACTCCCCCTGCCAACTGGAACCCAGCATAGTGGGAGGCTAACTTGTGGGCCTACCAAGTTAACGGGGACGGAGGGCTTTGTCAACTTAGTCAATATGAACGATTCTAGCTCCTGTTACCATACGATGTTCATCCAACGGCGGTAGTGCTTCTTCAACCTCTAGTCTTCTTGCTCCAGCCGCCCAAACCAGCGCCGGTCGTGCCGCATGCTCCTGCCTCCCTTGGCCGGCTATGATGCCGCGGAGGCCTCACCGCCCCCTACTACTCCCACCGCTGGCCAGGCCATCCCTCTACTCACCCACACCCCCTATTATTATGCGGCGATGGCAGCCTCACACTGCAGCCAAACTAGTGAACCCTCGTACTCCTCTCTACGCGGGCTTCCACTGCCGTGTCTTCCCCGACTTCGCGTCGTCCCCTTCCTAGGCCTTGCCATCGTCCACTGCCCTGGTGCTCTCCGCGCAGCGTGGTCAACGGGTCAAGGAACGACATCCATCGGAGTACTGTACGTGGAGAGGCTGACAGCTGGGTCCACGGCGGCCGCAAGAAAGTGCTTCCTTATTATGCGCAAAATAATTATTCCTCCACCTGACAGCAGGGACCCACCGGACGGGCCACCGAATTTCGCAAAAAAATGATTCGCCCCTGACTGCTGGGACCCACCAGCTACATCTTCGCACACAAGGAAGTGCGCCCGGGCAACAAAAAAATGATTCGCCCCCTGACTGTTGGGACCCACCAGCTACATCTTCGCACGCAAGGAAGTGCCTGATAGTCGGGACCCACATGGTCGAAGCGTACGTAGTGTTGTCATTTTGGTCGCGAACGTGTACGTACATACTGGTCGAGGTAGAGGCGCACATGTGTCGTAGTAGAGGCACGCCCATGTCGTAGTAGAGGCGCGCACGTGTCATGTACAGGTACGTACAACGGCCAGGGTGCAAGAAAGTAAATACGGCCACGTACATACATACGGGCGGGGTCTCGAATGCCTACTCACACATACGTACGGCCAGGGCTCGTGTACATGGCTGGGTCGGAACGGAGAAACTGCATCGTCGTCGTGTTCATGGGGAGGCAAAGAAATGCGTCGTGTTCCTCGGGAGGTAAACGGAATGCGTCGTGTTCATCGGGAGGCAACAGAACGCGTGGGAGCCAACCAACTTGGACAGAACAGGTGATGGAAACGAGGCCTGGCGTACCGCAGAACGGAGGAAACGGCCTTGTGTTCGACCGGCCACGTTTGAAACGGGATCCTGTTCATCGGGAGGGGTCTGGCGTACTGCAAAACGAAGGAAACGGACCTCCTATGGTCGAAACGGGGTCCTGTTGATCGGGAGGGGTGTGGCGTATCGCAAAACGGACGAAACGGACTTGTGTTGGAGCGCTACGATCGAAACGGGGGTCCTGTTCATCGGGATGGGTGTGGCGTACCGCAAAACGGGACTCGACGGGATACTGTTCATCTGCACCGTCGACCTCCTCCAGCCTCCACGGGCTACTATTCATCCACCGTCGACCTCATCCAGCCTCCACGGGCTCCTGTTCATCCAGCCTCCACCGCGCGCTACTCCATCGGCTACTGTTCAACCACTCACCCTCCATGGGGTCCTGTTCAACCACCCCTCCACGGGCTATTGTTCATCCACCCCTCCACCGTCTACTGTTCATCCAGCCCTCCACGGGGTCGTCCTGTTCATCCAGCCCTCCAGGGGGTCCTGTTCATCCAGCCCCAACCGGCTCGATCGATCGGGGTTCTGTTCATCTAGAGGCAACCCCACGGGGTCCTGTTCATCCACCCCCACCG
>NC_041381.1:109937747-110009367 GCF_002162155.2 Triticum dicoccoides | reverse complement strand
CTCACTGTTCATCCAGAGGCGGCATCGATCGGCTCCAGTTAGCAGCAGTAGTGAAGGAATCGCTCGATCAGGTTCAATTAACAGCCATCAATCGATTGCTCGGGTTCAGTAACGCGTAGCCTGCGGTGCAATCGCTCGGGTTCAGTTGAGCCCAACGCCTTGCACACACGTGCGTACGTGTATGAGAGAAACCCGCATCGCTCGACCCCCGACCACCCACCGTAACCGGGAACTCCCCAAAATTTTCCTTGCCCTGGCTTCTACCACGGTTTTTTCCGTCATGGACGGCCCAAAGAATGTCTTGCAGCAGCGTCTCCGGCCCGTCCAGGACGAAAAGCCCATTTTCTCTCATGATTTTTTGTCATGGAAGTAGGATCCCACCACATCTATGATGATACCGGGTTTTATCACAATTATCGTAATAGAAGTGTCATAAGTATGACAGAAAAAAAATCATTCGGCCCAAAATGTCACGGATGTGTCTTTTTTTTGTAATGTGGCTAGTTCCCAAGCTACCTTCACACCTAACACTACTTATGAAGCACTGCTGACACAAAAGGACTTGGCAAGATCAGATGAACCTCATGAGCATCAACACCAAGACGGTACCTGACCGAGTCAAGTTGCAGTTGCATGCTCCTTTATATGTACTCTCACAGATTGATGTACACTAACACTTTCCATATTTGTTGTTGAACTAGCACCGCGGTGCAAGCGGAAATAGACATCAGGGATAATGCTTGATAGATTAACAAAATCCAAAGGAGGAAGAATGGAGATCCATTTTGAGGCAGGTTTAAAAAGGCCACGTGATGCTATAGAATCAGCCAAGTTAGTATCAGAGGCAGTCGTTGCCGTTAGGTGTCATGCACGTATCCTCCCAACATGGATCCAGTACAGGAATGAGAAAGACAATACCCATTTTAACACCTTCCTTGACCATTTATCCATAAGTAATATTATTCATCGCAATTAGTAATATTGTCTTGCTTTGTCCCATACTTTCTGGCTTCCTCCTAATAAGACTCACATTCTTTTTTTCAACAGATGAGGTTCAAGTTGGATCCGAAAGATGATGCAACTAAACAAGCATGCACTCATGTTTTTCAGTCTGCTCTACGATAGTATTGGTACCACCTTAGAAAATCTCACTTTGAAGGCAAGGCTAACAATGAAATCGCCTAAACATCTCCAGTGGAATATATTACAGATGAAGACTGGACAACCCTCGTTAAACACTGGTCTGATCAAAAGTAACAGGTAGGCTATATATATTTGATCAGACCACATATTAAACTTCTATTTATGTATGTGCCTTACAAGTGTATCTTCTTCTAGGCTAACAGTTTGAAGAACAAAACCAACCATTCTAAAGAGAAGTTCCAACAGAGAACAGGATCTCGTAGCTATATCGCACACTGCGAGGCTCTTGTAAATAGCTGCTACTTCCTTCTTTTTTGTGCCATATTATCGTATCTATATTGACTTGTTCCAAATACAGAGGAAAGCCCGTGCAGACCAAAAAGAACCTGAACCAAATGCAGTGCAAATCTTCAAGGATTGCCACACCAGCAAGATGAAGGGCATGAGCACACTAGTTCAAGCCGCTGTTGTAAGTCCTTACTCCTGCTTCCTTTGAACTGATTGGTACTGTGATGTGTTCATTTAACTACTTGGTTTGCAGCCAATGTCAGTTACTCTGTTCACTTTTATACACAGCTGTCTTAACGTATCATTTCACCTTACATGGTTTAAAAGAGATGAAGGATATTCTTTTGGTCTTGATCTATAATCTAGTTGTTATGTTCACGTGCGCACACAATGATAAAATAGCATGTTTGTTTTATATCTGTTTGCCCATGATATGAATGATGTCATACTATGTTCATCCTACTTTAAACCATGTGTCTTTATCCTTAGATGTCAACGAATGTGAGGAAATAGACAATACAGTAGGCATGCTACATGGACATATGTTCCGAAAGTGATTTTATTATGTAGTTGGCACTACAATACATGCTAATGTATTACAGTAGTTCACCAAAATAAGTTATGTGTAAACGTTTAACCTACTTTGTTTTTTTGTCTCATTAGTAACTTATCTGGTACACTAATCTACAAGTTCAAACTTTCAGGAAGCTATGGAACAAATGAGTGAACAACCATAACCACCTGAAGGTGACAAGGCTACCACAGGCACAATGTCACCTCTTGCTGCAGTGCGTCAGTATCTCTCCACTAACAGTGCAAAAAGCACCTTCCTGCGTAATTCTGGGTTGGTTGTCAACGTAACCTCGTCCAAGTCGCCTACTGAATAAAATCTTCCTCCTAGACAGAGTGATATATCTGTGCTCCAGACACAAGTCCAATCCCTAATGGATGTCGTTCCGGAAACAAGAATAGTGGTTGAGAATGTCGTCAAGATATGGATGGTTTTGAAACCAGACTATCAGACATTCGCTTCGTTGTTCAAGAGCAATGGCTGCAAAAAGGTGAAGATCGTGCTGCTCTATCAAATTCTACAGCCTACAACATTAGCACTCAGGTCAAATGATTTCTGCTTCTATACATCTGATGGTGTTTTTATGTAGAAGGACTGTAAACTTTATGCCAACAGGCCTTTTGTTGTATGGTTGGAATTCTTTTTGTTGTGATACAGCATTTATGATGCTGGCATAGGCTGCAGTAATTACGACGCTATTTTTGTATAGTGTAGGTTTATCTTAGTAATGTATTCGGTCGAAAGCTTCGTAGGAAGCCAACATGCCAACATTCGTCGGGCCCATTTCAATTGGGCCAAAAACGATTACGGGCCAAAATTGGCATGTAGGCCACTAAAAATATTTGGGCCTAAATCAACATAAGCTTTCATATTTTTCTGGTAGGCTTGTTCCCATAGTGGGCCTTCAATAGGCCTAAACATAATTTGGGCCCTCAGTAAAAATAGGCCATTTACAGGTGTAAATATCTTGAGCCCATAAAAAACATGGGCCTTTAATAGACCGAAAGTGAGATTGGGCCCTGATTGTGCCAAATAACCCAGTGGTCTTAGCAGGCCGAAATGGTGGCCCATCTACGATGCGGATCTTTGACAGGTCAAAATTCGGACGGGCCATAAATGTGCCGACCTAATACACGGGCCTTTAACAGGCCGAAACTTCGGTCGAGCTAGATTATCGTCATTTTTATATGGGCCCTTAATGGGCCTGATATGACGTTGGGCCACATATGGCCCTTGGTTTTCGTCTGGCGTTAACACGCCGAAAATGACAACAGGACGAAAGTCGCCCAAATCTATAGTGGGCCTCTAACAGGCCGAATGTTATACATGGCCGAATATGACCCAAATCCTTCATGGTCGTTTATGGGCTGAAAGTTTTGATGGCCTGTAAATGGGCCCAAATGAAGCAGGACCTTTAACAGGCCGGAAATACACCGGGCCGTAATACGGCCCAATTACTTAGCGGACTGTTAACGGGCCAGAAGTGACCATGGGCCGCGATGATGACAAGTTTAGGACAGGCCGTTGACGGGCCGATTTGACATAGAATGTTGGGCCTTTAGCTGGGCTGGCCCATTGTGGTGTGCAAAATCTTGTGGGTCTTTAGCTGGGTCGGCCCATTGTAGTCCGCTAAATCTTGTGGGCCTTTAGCTGGGCCGGCCCATTATGGTCTGCAAAATCTTGTGGGCCTTTAGCTGGGCCGGCACATTATGGTCCGCTAAATTTTATGGGCCTTCAGTTGGGCCAGCCCATTTAAACTTTATGGGCCACTTTTGGGCCCATCCACGTGTCAACATATCATAAGCCCATCTCGATCGTTGGATGAGTGACACTTGTGCCAACGCGGAGCTGACGCGTGGATCCGTCAGCCAATGAGAATTTTACACGTGGAAAATCGGCATTGGATGTGGTTGTTAGCGGGTTATCGGATCCAAAGTCGGACCCGATAGCTTAACGGCGGTTAACGGCGTCCCCTTACGGTGGATGCCACATGTCGATCACCCTTGATGAAAGCACTTCTATGACGCGCGATTTATCGTCATGGAAGTGGACACTTCTGTGATGATAATTTTGGTAATGTCATGGAACACTTCTACGACAGCACAGGTATGACTATCTTGATTCTGTCATAAAATTGTCATGGATGTACATGCATGACAGAAAATGCGACCTATTGTGAGAAACACGTATCATCACAGAAGTGTATTTTTTTTGGAGTGCCCCCTCTAGATCCATCTGGAGGGGGCCGACCCCCCTCTCCCTAGCCCCTATAAATAGAGGGGAGGTGGGACGGCTACCGCACCCTTTCCCTGGCGCAGCCCTCTCCCTCCCCAACACCTCCTCCTTCGTAGTGTTTGGTGAAGCCCTTCCGGAGAAGCGCAAGCTCCACCACCAGACCGTCGTGCTGCCGGAGCTCTCCCTCAACTTCTCCTCTCCCCTTGCTAGATCAAGAAGGAGGAGACATCCCCGGGCTGTACATGTGTTGAATGCGGAGGCGCCGTCCATTCGGTGTTAGATCGGATCTTCCATGATTTGAAACGCCGCGAGTACAACTCCATCATCCACGTTCTAGTAACGCTTCTGCTCGATCTTCAAAGGTATGAAGATGCACATCCTCTCTCTCTATTGTTGCTAGAATCTCCTAGATTGATCTTGGTGATACATAGGAAAACTTTGAATTATTGCTACATTCCCCAACAGTGGCATCATGAGCTAGGTCTATACGTACGTAGATTATATGCACGAGTAGAACACAAGTAGTTGTGGGCGTTGGTTTGTTCAATTTGCTTACTGTTACTAGTCGTATCTTTTTTCGGCGGTATTGTGGGATGAAGCGGCCCAGACCGACCTTACACGTGCACTTACGTGAGATAGGTTCCACCGACTGACATGCACTTGTTGCATAAGGTGGCTAGCGGGTTTCTTTCTCTCCCACTTTAGTTGGATCAGATTCGATGGAAAGGGTCCTTATGAAGGGTAAATAGCAATTGGCATATCACCGTTGTGGCTTTTGCGTAGGTAAGAAACGTTCTTGCTAGAAACCCATAGCAGCCACGTAAAAACATGCAACAATAATTAGAGGATGTCTAACTTGTTTTTGCAGGGTATGCTATGTGATGTGATATGGCCAAAAGAATGTGATGAATGATATATGTGATGTATGATATTGATCATGTTCTTGTAATAGGAATCACGACTTGCATGTCAATGAGTATGACAACCGGCAGGAGCCATAGGAGTTGTCTTAATTTATTGTATGACCTGCATATCACTGAAAACGCCATGTAATTACTTTACTTTATTGCTAACTGTTAGCCATAGTAGTAGAAGTAATAGTTGGCGAGACAACTTCGTGAAGACACGATGATGGAGATCATGGTGTCATGTCGGTGACGAAGGTGATCATGCCGCGCCTCAAAGATGGAGATCAAAGGCGCAAGATGATATTGGCCATATCATGTCACTTTATGATTTGCATGTGATGTTTGTCATGTTTACATCTTATTTTCTTAGAACGACGGTAGCATAAATAAGATGATCCCTCATTAAAATTTGAAGAAAGTGTTCCCCCTAACTGTGCACCGTTGCGAAAGTTTGTTGTTTCGAAGCACCACGTGATGATCGGGTGTGATAGATTCTAACGGGTGTAAGCCAGATTTACACATGCAAAAACACTTAGGTTGACTTGACGAGCCTAGCATGTACAGACATGGCCTCGAAACACAAGAGACCGAAAGGTCGAACATGAGTCGTATAGTAGATATGATCAACATGGAGATGTTCACCGATGATGACTAGTCCGTCTCACGTGATGATCGGACATGGCCTAGTTGACTCGGATCATGTATCACTTAGATGACTAGCGGGATGTCTATCAGAGTGGGAGTTCATTAAATAATTTGATTAGATGAACTTAATTATCATGAACATAGTCTAAAATATCTTTGCAATATGTCTTGTAGATCAAATGGCCCACGCTAATGTTGCCCTCAACTTCAACGCGTTCCAAGATAAAACCAAGCTGAAAGACGATGGTAGCAACTATACGGACTGGGTCCGAAACTTGAGGATCATCCTCATAGCTGCCAAGAAAGCATATGTCCTTGAAGCACCACTAGGTGACGCACCCATTTTCCCAGCAACTCAAGATGTTATGAACGCCTGGTAGTCGTGTAGTGATGATTACTCACTCGTTCAGTGCGACATGCTTTACAGCTTAGAACCGAGGCTGCAAAAGCATTTGGAGCAGCACGGAGCATATGAGATGTTCCAAGAGCTGAAAATGATTTTCCAAGCTCATGCCTCGGTCGAGAGATATGAAGTCTCCGACAAGTTCAACAGTTGTAAGATGGAGGAAAACAGTTCTGTCAATGAGCACATACTCACCATGTCTGGGTTGCACAACCGTTTGTCACAGCTGGGAGTTAATCTTCCAGATGACTCGGTCATTGACAGGATCCACTACAAAAAAATACACTTTCGTGATGATACGTGTTTGTCACAGTAGGTCGTGTTTTTTGTCATGCATGTACATCCATGACAAATTTATGACAGAATCAAGATAGTCATACCTGTGCTATCGTAGAAGTGTTCCATGACATTACCAAAATTATCATCACGGAAGTGTCCACTTCCATGATGATAAATAGCGTGTCACAGAAGTGCTTTCGTCAAGGGTGACCGACACGTGGCATCCACCGTAACGGAACGCCCTTAAGCTATCGGGTCAGGTTTTGGATCCGATAACCCGTTAACAGCCCCGGCCAATGGGGATTTTCCACGTGTAAAATCATCATTGGCTGGAGGAGACACGTGTCAGGTCCACGCTGGCACAGGTGTCACTCATCCAATGGGCGAGACACGCCGATGATATGTTGACATGTGGACCGGCCCATCAAGTTTAAATGGGCCGGCCCAACTAAAGGCCTACAAAATTTTGCGGACCGTAATGGGTCGGCCCAGCTAAAGGCCCACGAGATTTTGCGGCCCATAATGGGCTGGCCCAGCTAACGGCCCACAAGATTTCAAGGGCCATAATGGGCCGGCCCAGGTAAAGGCCCACAAGATTTTTGTTTGCCATAAAGGGCCGGCCCAGGTAAAGGCCCACAAGATTCTTGCGGGTCATAATGGGCCGAGCCGGCTAAAGGCCCATGAGATTTCGCCGACATTAACGGGCCGGCCCAGCTGTAGGCCCACAAGAATTTGAGGGCCCTAGTAGGCCGGCCCATTAACTGGCTGCCATGTTTTGGGCCAAATGCGGGCCCATATTTGATCCGGTCCATTAATGGCCTGCCACGTTTCGGGCCTAATAGTGGCCCATATGAGATCCAACCTGTTAAAATCCTACCACGTTTTGGGCCAAATTATGGCCCAGATCAGGTACGACCCTTTAAGAGGCTATGGGCTCAATTATGGCCCATATCATATTCGGCCCGTCAACTGGACACTATGCTTTTGGGCCCACTTGCTAGAGGCCCACTTAGTAATTCGGCCTGACATTAGTTTTGGCCTCTTAAGGACCCGTTTAACATTTCGGCCCTATATTAATTTCGGCCTATTAAATGCCCGTCATATAGTTGGGCCTAACTACGGCCCGGTTTGCATCCGGCCTGCTCGCAGCCGATATCTGATTGGGCCAAAGAAGGACCGAGACAATTTTGGCCTGTTAAAAGCCCGTTATTTGATTCGCACAATCATGGGTCGGGGTTCATTTCGGGCTGCTGCCGGTGAAAGTGCAACTATCCCTAGGTGGTTTTGGTAATTCATAACAACATATAGCTCATTGAGCTAATGCTATTCCAAGACTATTATTTCAGGAAAGCTCAATGAATAGCATGGCATGGATGATGAAAGTGGATCCCTCAAAATACTAAGGACAAAGGATTGGATCAAGCTCAAAAGCTCAAGACTCTTCATTTTACATTTTAGTGATCCAAGATCACATTGAGTCTATAGGAAAAGCCAATACTATCAAGAAGGGATGAGGTGTTGCTTAATGAGCCTCTTGCTTCATGTGCTTAGTGATATGCTCCAAAACCCTCAACTACTTACTCACATCCACAAATGACCTAAACCCAAAGCCAAAATCGGTCACACCGATTCTTCCTATCTGGCGCCACCGATTCCAAAAGTCATAGCCACTGCCACAAATCCTAAGCAACTCGGTCTTACCGATAGGGATCTCGGTCTCACCGAGATGGGATTGTAATCTCTCTATTTCCCTTCGTAACATTTCGGTCTAACCGAAGTGAGCGATCAGTCCCACCGAGATTGCAATGTAAACTCTTTGTTTCCCTTTTGTAACATTTCGGTCTCACCGAAAAGAGCAAATCAGTCCCATCGAGTTTACCTGACCAACTCTCTGGAAAGCTTATTACCAAATCGGTCTCACCGAGTTTGTGTAATCGGTCTTACCGAGATTACGTTATGCCCTAACCCTAACCGAATCAGTCTCACCGAGATGCATGTCAGTCCCACCGAAAATCACTAACGGTCACTAGGTTTACTAAATCGGTCCGACCGAGTCTATTGAATCGGTCCCACCGAGTTTGGTAAATTGTGTGTAACGGTTAGATTTTGTGTGGAGGCTATATATACCCCTCCACCTCCTCTGCATTCGTGGAGAGAGCCATCAGAACAAACCAACAGTTCCAACATACCATTTCTGAGAGAGAACCACCTACTCATGTGTTGAGACCAAGATATTCCATTCCTACCATTTGAATCTTGATCTCTAGACTTCCCCAAGTTGCTTTCCACTCAAATCTTCTTTCCACCAGATCCAAAACCTATGAGAGAGAGTTGAGTGTTGGGGAGACTATCATTTGAAGCACAAGAGCAAGGAGTTCATCATCAACGCACCATTTGTTACTTCTTGGAGAGTGGTGTCTCCTAGATTGGCTAGGTGTCACTTGGGAGCCTCCGACAAGATTGTGGAGTTGAACCAAGGAGTTTGTAAGGGCAAGGAGATCGCCTACTTCGTGAAGATCTACCGCTAGTGAGGCAAGTCCTTCATGGGCGACGGCCATGGTGGGATAGACAAGGTTGCTTCTTCGTGGACCCTTCGTGGGTGGAGCCCTCCGTGGACTCGCGCAACCATTACCCTTCGTGGGTTGAAGTCTCCATCAACGTGGATGTACGATAGCACCACCTATCGATACCACGCCAAAAACATCTGTATCTCCAATTGCGTTTGAATCCTCCAAACCCTTCCCTTTACTTTCTTGCAAGTTTCATGCTTTAATTTCTGCTGCCTATATACTCTTTGCATGCTTGCTTGAATAGTGTGATGATTGCTTGACTTGTCCTAAAGTGGCTAAAATCTGCCAAACTCTAAAATTGGGAAAAAGTTAAGTTTTTAATTGGTCAAGTAGTCTAATCACCCCCCTCTAGAAATACTTCAAGGTCCTACAAGTGGTATCAGAGCGTTGGTCTCCATTTGCTTTGATTTCCATAGATTTTGGTGGTCATAGCCTTGGTTTCACAACCTAGGAGAGTATGGCGTCTAGCGAGGGAAATTATCACCGCAGAGGTCCTTACTTTGATGGTACTAATTTTGCTAGCTGGAAGCATAAGATAAAAATGCATATTCTCGGACATAACCCCGCCATTTGGGCAATTAGTTGTATTGGCTTGCAAGGTGAATTCTTTGATGGGAGAGAACCAAACCGTGAAGCTAATGCGGAAGAATTGAAGATGCTGCAATACAACGCTCAAGCTTGTGATATCATCTTCAATGGATTGTGCCCCGAAGAATTCAACAAATTCAGCCGTCTTGAGAATGCAAAGGAAATTTGGGATACTTTGATTGATATGCATGAAGGTACCGAATCCGTCAAGGAATCCAAGTTGGATGTGCTCCAAAGTCAGCTTGACAAGTTCAAAATGAAGGATGGTGAAGGTGTCGCTGAAATGTACTCTAGGCTTGCTCTTATCACAAATGAGATTGTCGGCTTAGGGAGTGAAGAGATGACAGACAAATTCATCATCAAGAAGATCCTAAGAGCATTGGATGGAAAGTATGATACCGTGTGCACATTGATCCAAATGATGCCAAACTACAAAGATCTCAAGCCAACGGAAGTCATTGGAAGAATTGTTGCTCATGAGATGTCACTCAAGGATAAGGAGGAACTTCACAACAAGTCAAGTGGTGCTTACAAAGACTCAAGTGAAGCCCCCACATCATCAAGTGAGAAACAAACCTTCAATGAAGAATTGAGCTTAATGGTGAAGAACTTCAACAAATTCTACAAGAGTAGAAGCAAAGAAAGAAGTTCCAAGTCAAGGTCTTACAATGACAAAAGATCTTCTAGTCGAGAGCGCAATTGCTACAATTGTGGGAGACCCGGACACTATTCCAATGAGTGTACGGCACCCTACAAAAGAAGAGAAGATTCTCCAAGAAGAAGAAGCAAAAGAGAAGAATCACCACCAAGAGAGAGGAGGAGTAGAGATGATCGTTATGAACGAAGACCCTCACGGAGAAGCAAGGATTCGGAAAGGAAGGACAAGTCATCAAGGAGCTACACAAAACGAAGACATCAAGCTCATGTTGGTGAATGGGTATCCGGCTCCGACTCCGACAATCACTCCGAGAGAAGCTATCACTGCGACTCCGAATATACTCAAGATGAAGGTGTTGCCGATCTAGCACTTGTGTCAACCAACTCCTACGACATATTTGATTCACCAAATGAAGGAATTGGAAGATGCTTCATGGCCAAAGGTCCAAAGGTAACACATCCTGAGTATGTTGATTTCAATAGTGATGAAGATGACGTGCTTGTGGATGATGATTTACTTGTTGACAACTCTAGTGATGAATACTATGATGAAACGTCAATTAATCATGCTAATCAAGATAGAACGAATGACAATGATAAGGAGAAGATTGAGCTTCTAACTAAAGAACTAAACACTCTTAAGTTGGCTCATGAAACTATCTTCGAAGATCATCGAGAACTTTTAAGGGCTCATGAGAAGTTATGCTTTGAAAACCTCAATCTTGAGCAAGAGCATGAGTTCTGAAAAGCAATCAATGATGATCTCCGTAAGAAAAGTTCTTCTTACATTGCTAAGCGTTCACTCTTATCTACTTACATGCCTCAAGTCAAGTCTAGTAACAAGTACAAGAAAGATACTTCCTCTAGTAGTAACAATAATAATGTCAAATCCAATATTGTTGCTTCTAGTAGTTCTCTTGATTCCACTAATGATTCTCTTAGCCAAGTTACACTTGAGCAAGAAAATAGCTTATTGAAGGGAATTATAGAGAAAGGTGTTTACAAGAGCCTTGCCGGGAGTAAGCAATTCGAGGAAATTGTACGCAAGCAAGGAAGGCACCGGAAGAATCAAGGTGTTGGTTTTGAATGAAAGTTCAATGCCAATGGAGTTGAGTGGGAAGAAGATCAATAACCAAAGACGAAGTTTCTTCCTCAACAAGAGAAGTATGATCCTATTTCCTTCAAGGGAACAGAAGCTCAAGATGATCTTCCACCACAAGACCACAAGAACAAAGGCAAGGACAAGCTTCAAGAAGAGATTGATGCATTTGAGGAAGCACCTAAAGCCTCGTTCAAGTGGGTTCCCAAGACTACGTCAAGTTCTACTTCATCAAGTACAACTACAACTCCAAGGATTCCCATCAAGATGATGTGGATCCCGAAGAAGAAGAACTAGAGAGTTCTTGAGGGTGACTCCGCCAACATTCTTCACTCATATCATTATGGCAAGAACAAGTGCAATCAACTTCCACATCTCGCACTAATTCAAGGAGTCACAAACCCTCATGTTGGTAAGGCAAGGGACAAGGTAACCTAATGATTTCATGGAATCATCTTGTGTGTACATCACTCTATGTCTATGGATATTCTTGTTTGTTCCTTGTGGGACTAACCCATGTAGGTAAGTTGAAAGTGCAACTCACTCCAAAGGATTGCTCCAAATGATCTACATCAACTTTGAGCATCCACATCTTCAACACCTACATGAAGTCATCATCGAAAAAACCCAAGGTTAGTTCATCCCTCTAAGGGGGGATATCACATTTAGGGGGAGCTTAACTCTAAGAATTGAGTCAGAGCAACTCTAATGGTGTGAACACATCAATGCATTATGTAAAAGTGGTAACCCCACTTGAGCTTAAACGATGAGTATGACCTATGATCAAATGTTCTCATTTGACTCCTAAGTCAATATACTCATATATAGATGACCTAGTCATCGCCAATTGTTTGATAGATGCTAGAATTGGTTGTGCATGCTGTGCCACATATTTCATTTGCCATCTTATTGTGTGAGCATGTTGGTGCATATCTTACTCATTCAAGGACATCCACTTGTTGTTTTGATTGTTTGGGTTCTTTTCTTTTTGCCAAGTGGATGTACAAGAATGCCTAAGAACTTTCTCTAGCTATCTATGCTTTTCTCGTCTCAAACTCTATTCATGCTACATCACAAAATTTGATCAAGTCAGATTCGAACCACTCCATGTGAGGAGCACTCGGAGTCCCCAATTCGTCATAGACTTAAACTTCCAAAACCTCTTTGTGACTCTCGGTCTGACCGATTCCTCCATTTCGGTCCTACCGAGATCATTAAGTTGATCTGAGTTTTCAATCTCGATGCAACCGATTTGAACTTTTCGGTCACACCGATTTGCTGTAACTGTACACAGTTATGCATCTCAGTGCCACCGAGTTGTTCCACTCGGTCACAACGATAGGGTTGGGCTATATATAGTCACGGGCAAAATTTTGGAAATTTCTCCGAAACCCTTCGCCCGCGCAATAGCTTGCTCTGCCATCGAAGGTCTCTGGATCGTCTCCTCGTCACCAGCAGCCTCCAGTAGCTGGTCTCCGCCGCCGTCAATGGATTTTGCCCCCGCCGTCATCGCCGTAGCGAGTTCATCGCCAAGCTAGGGTATGGACTCGATCTTTGTGCTATCCTCGTCTGATTCCTAGCACATTGTGTTCCTATTGAATCTTGCCACGATTGAAACACTCCTATCCACTCAATGTAGTCCATAGATTAGATGAGATTCAAATTTTTAGGGTTAGGTTTCCGCCGAAACCATCTCGGACCCACCGAGTTGAAAAACTCGGTCCCACCGATTTGGCTTATGCCATTGCACTAGTGACTCTCGGTCTGACCGAGAATTACTAATCGGTGCGACCGAACTGTGACTCGGTCCAACTGAGATCATCAGTTTAGGTTCCAAAACTGCTTTGGTATCACCGAGTTTGAAAATCAGTTGATCCGAAATGCTTTCTATGGAAAACTAAAACTGAATTTTTGAATCATTCTTTTGCAAAAAACTCTGCATTTTGTGATGCCCATCCATTCTACCTCATCTATAACTCTTCACAGGGTCAGCAGTCAGCTTTTGCAGCATGTCAGACCAGAGTGACAGCCAGAATAGGTCAGAAGAGCAGATTGACATGAGCAAGGGCACTAGTCCCTCAAGTTCTACAGATGAAGGGAGCAGAAGCACTCCTAGCAACCTGCCTAAGGCTGCTACCAGGCAAAGGAGAAAGAGAACTTCAGACTCAGAGGATGAGGACTATAAAGCTGAAGAAGATGAGGCTACTTCCAAGAAAGTAGTGCTCAAGAAGGAATATGCCTCAACAAAGAATACAAAGCCAGGCCTCAACAAGAATGTTCCTGCCAAGAGGACACCTCTACTGAAGGTCAGAGGATCCACTCAAGTGCCAGAATAGACAGAACCCAAGAAGGGACCTGAAAAGAAAGTCACTTCTTCCAAACCCAAGAAAGTTCCTACTGGAGAGACAATGAAGTTCACAATTGAATCAGAGGATGAAGGTGCTCAGGACAAGAAGAAGAAGAGAGCAAGAACCACAACTGCCCAGGTTCTTGGAAAGCCCTCAATGAGAAGAGATTCTGAAGAGGAAGAAGAGGTTGCTGCACTAGCACCTAAGGCACCAAAGCTTATGGGTGATGCAATCAGATCAAGGGCTGCAACATCTAAGCCCAAGGAAGCACCCAAAGCTGCCTCCAATGCCAAGCAAATACCAAAGAGGAACACCAGGAGTATTTCAGCTGTTGAGAAGAACAAGGCCCCAGTGCCAAATGTTGTTGATGAAGAAGATGAAGAAGGACAGGTCCTAAGGAAGCTCAAGCCCAAGATACCAGACCACAATGATGCCCATCCTGTGGCTGAGGACATGAGGATCAGGAAGGACTCAGGGCTGAGGCTGTGGAGGATGGAAGATTCATATGCATCAAGGAGAAGAACTGCTGTTGACTACAGGTTTCATACAAAGGAACAACAGGACTTCTATGAGACAATTCTATTGGATAAGAAGCCCATAGTTTGTGATATGAGGTGGGTCGACTGGACCTACATCAAGGACCATGAAGAGCACTATCCTGGAGTGCAAGACAACTTTGTTGCTTGTGGAGTTGCTGATTTTGTTGGGCAAAAGCTCACCCACTGGAATGATGAACTTATCATGCAATTCTACTCCACAGCACACTTTTATCCAGATGGAAGAATTGTTTGGATGTCTGAAGGTACAATGTACCAGTCCACTGTTGAAGAATGGACAAGTTTGATAAATGCCCCTAAGGAAAATGATGATGATCTGGATATCTATGCAAAGAAGAAGATGGATCACAATTCCATGGCACACATGTACAAGGAGATCCCAGACAAGGCAGTTGAGACACACAAGTTTGGATCAGTCCACTTTCTGCTGTCAGGGCTGCCCACTATCAATTTGATTCTGAGGCAGACTCTGTTGCCCAAGTCTGGTGACCATCACATGATCAGAGGGCATGCCATCAACATGTTGCATGTGTTTGATGTGCCACAAAAGTTCAAAGTCATGAGCCTAATAGTTGAAACCATTAAGAGGACTGCAGCAGATTAGAAGAGGAGCTGTGGATATGCCCCTCGGATTCAGGAGTTGATAAACTAAAAGATGGGCACAGGGAAATATCAGTTGGATAAGGAACATTTTCCACTTTATCCAGACTTTGAGGACAATGAGGTTGTCATGAATGAGAATGACCAATCATCAGTTCAAGCTCAAGAGAAGAAGGAGAAGGCAAAGAAGGAGAAGGCTGCCAGGATGCCAACTCAAGAGGAGGCATCTGAGTATTTCTTGAAGAACAAGTAGGAGCAGCTTGGTTACTTGATAGCATCAACACTGAGGATTGAGAAGGGACTGGCCACCCTCACTCAGAATCAGGAGATCCTGGAGAGAATCATGGAACTCAAATTCCATGACCTTGATGTCAAAGTAACTGAGATTCAGTCAGTTGTAGAGCAACTGCAGGATGACATGCAGGAGAGGCAAGGCAAGACTACCACAAATGTGTTTGCTAGAGTGCCCAGAGCCCAGAGGTCAGTTGCAGTGCCTGTGACAGACACTAGAGCAACATCTTCAGCACCAGCTACTGCCCCTTCAGCTCCAGTGCAACCAGCTCCAGCATCAACTCCAGCACCCTCTACTTCAACTGAAGCCTTCGTTCTTGGAGTTATCTGGACACTACCACCTGAAGATCAAGCCTGAGAGTCGATCTAGCACTATGCATTTTCTATGAACTTTTTGGTAACTTGTTGCCAAAGGGGGAGAAACATGTATAGATCATAGGCTTCGAGAGAGAGAGTGTTGCTTTTGTTCTCTCTTACTTTATTTGGTGGTTAAACTTGTTTGCTTTTGATTGCTTGAGATACTATGCTTGTGAGACATTGATGATCATGTGTTTGATCATAAGCTACACTTATGCATGTTTGATGATATTATCTTATCTATCCTATGTGATCATTCACTTTGCTTGGTGATGATTGCATGTATTCAATGTTTTTTATTTTGACCGCTTCACCAGGATGTATGTGACATGGAAGAGTAACCCATGAGCCTAATTCATTGTGAATTTGCAGTCCAAAGCAAATCTTAAACTATGCACAAATTATGGGGAGCTCTTGCTTATCACATACTTCTCAAAGCGACGATGTTACTCAATCTTATTATCATTTGTCGAAGGTTTGATCTATATGTTGTCATCAATTACCAAAAAGGGGGAGATTGAAAGTGCAACTATCCCTAGGTGGTTTTGGTAATTCATAACAACATATAGCTCATTGAGCTAATGCTATTCCAAGACTATTATTTCAGGAAAGCTCAATGAATGGCATGGCATGGATGATGAAAGTGGATCCCTCAAAATACTAAGGACAAAGGATTGGCTCAAGCTCAAAAGCTCAAGACTCTTCATTTTACATTTTAGTGATCCAAGATCACATTGAGTCTATAGGAAAAGCCAATACTATCAAGAAGGGATGAGGTGGTGCTTAATGAGCCTCTTGCTTCATGTGCTTAGTGATATGCTCCAAAACGCTCAACTACTTACTCACATCCACAAATGACCTAAACCCAAAGCCAAAATCGGTCACACCGATTCTTCCTATCCGGCGCCACCGATTCCAAAAGTCATAGCCACTGCCACAAATCCTAAGCAACTCGGTCTTACCGATAGGGATCTCGGTCTCACCGAGATGGGATTGTAATCTCTCTATTTCCCTTCGTAACATTTCGGTCTAACCGAAGTGAGCGATCGGTCCCACCGATATTGCAATGTAAACTCCCTGTTTCCCTTTTGTAACATTTCGGTCTCACCGAAAAGAGCAAATCAGTCCCACCGAGTTTACCTGACCAACTCTCTGGAAAGCTTATTACCAAATCGGTCTCATCGAGTTTGTGTAATCGGTCTTACCGAGATTACGTTATGCCCTAACCCTAACCGAATCGGTCTCACCGAGATGCATGTCAGTCCCACCGAAAATCACTAACGGTCATTAGGTTTACTAAATCGGTCCGACCGAGTCAGTTGAATCGGTCCCACCGAGTTTGGTAAATTGTGTGTAACGGTTAGATTTTGTGTGGAGGCTATATATACCCCTCGACCTCCTCTTCATTCGTGGAGAGAGCCATCAGAACAAACCTACACTTCCAACTTACCATTTCTAAGAGAACCACCTACTCATGTGTTGAGACCAAGATATTCCATTCCTACCATTTGAATCTTGATCTCTAGCCTTCCCCAAGTTGCTTTCTACTCAAATCTTCTTTCCACCAGATCCAAAACCTATGAGAGAGAGTTGAGTGTTGGGGAGACTATCATTTGAAGCACAAGAGCAAGGAGTTCATCATCAACGCACCATTTGTTACTTCTTGGAGAGTGGTGTCTCCTAGATTGACTAGGTGTCACTTGGGAGCCTCCGACAAGATTGTGGAGTTGAACCAAGGAGTTTGTAAGGGCAAGGAGATTGCCTACTTCGTGAAGATCTACCGCTAGTGAGGCAAGTCCTTTGTGTGCGACGGCCATGGTGGGATAGACAAGGTTGCTTCTTCATGGACCCTTCGTGGGTGGAGCCCTCCGTGGACTCGCGCAACCTTTACCCTTCGTGGCTTGAAGTCTGCATCAACGTGGATGTACGATAGCACCACCTATTGGAACCACGCAAAAAACATCCGTGTCTCCAATTGCGTTTGAATCCTCCAAACCCTTCCCTTTACTTTCTTGCAAGTTGCATGCTTTAATTTCCGCTGCCTATATACTCTTTGCATGCTTGCTTGAATAGTGTGATGATTGCTTGACTTGTCCTAAAGTGGCTAAAAACTGCCAAACTCTAAAATTGGGAAAAGGTTAAGTTTTTAATTGGTCAAGTAGTCTAATCACCCCCCCTCTAGACATACTTCAAGGTCCTACAGCCGGCACATTAGCTGTTCGGCACGTTTCAGGCCCAACCTACATCGTGATTACATGACGGCCCGATTATGTACCATAATTTTACGGTTTGGCCGGTTTACTGCGAAGACAGTAAAATAACTACAGCATCGTGAATAAGAAAAAACCTAGACTATAAAATAAAGAAATTACAGCATATTACATCCACTGGGCATCAAAGTTCGCCACTATGATAATAAAGCACAAGCAGACAGCAGATTACATACACTGGGCATCAAAGATCGCCACAAGTGCAAATAAACACGCTGACAAAATAATATACAAAACCGATAGCACTTCAATAGAGTTCAAGAAAGGTTAGCCCTGCTGGGGAGCTGCAGCGCAAGCAGCTGAGCAAGATGATGAGATTGCGCTTGTTCAACACTTAAATCTTCCTCACTCTGAAAGATAAACAAGCAGACAGATGACAGGTTTTGCACATAAAAGTATCAGTGCTGACAATTCATCACATTTCTTACTGACGAATAAAGTGACACAGTTTGAAATTGCATTAACACAATATGGTATTGTTCAGGTCAAGACATGGCAGGAAATGACATTGTGAAGGAGTTGGCAGCTTCACGACACCACTGGATTACAGATCAAGAACTCATAAGTATCAATGGTTAGTGTGCTATCAATTTATCCCATTTCAGATTGGCAAATAAAGGGACAGTTTAAATAATACTCCCTCTGTCCGGAATTACTTGTCATCAAAATGGATGTGTCTAGAACTAAAATACATCTAGATACATCCATTTCAATGACAAGTATTTTCGGACGGAGGGAGTAGTAGAATGATATGACATTGTTCATAGTTAAGACATTGCAAAATATGACATTGTGCTATAGTGGGTAGGTTCACCACACCACTTGATTACGGATGAAGAACAGAAGCATACATGCAGTGCAAAAGAAGATCACTTGCTTTGTATACTTTAATTTACATGGTATGAATAAGGAACATGGTTGTACAACTGAAAACTTAAATTGAGAAAGGACAAACTTTTGATTATGAACTACTCCCTCTGTTCTAAAATAGATGACCCAACTTTATACTAACTTCAGTACAAAATTGGGACATCTATTTTGGAACGGATGGAGTACATAATAAACTTTAAACATGCAATTTGATGCAAACACCAAAAATAAACAGTTGTTGCAGTCATGCCTAACTAAATATATACAACAAAGTTTGAAGGCTTGAGATGGACAAACTTACATTATTGGTGAAGATAGGCTCTATAAAGGCCTTGTCCATGCTGATGGGGCGGGGCAATTCAAGAAGTTTACCATAGAATCTTCTTCATAAGCATTGCCTTTATTCTACATTTTGTTAAGAGTAAATATAGATGTGATAATATACAAAAAAATGGAGAATATTTAAGATAAGATGAAGAGTGATGCTACATAACCAAGTAGCTATAAATGTAAGTGCAGCGATACAGGCAAAAGGTACAGCCAAGAGCAATGCACAGCTAAACTTCTTCAGTACCAACCTTATGGTAAGAGTAAATATAGATCTGGTGTGTAGAAAATGGAGGGCAAAGGAAAATAAGCTCCAGAGTGATGGTACATGAACAACTACATGTCATTATAAGTACACTGATAAAGGATAGCATGTACTTACAAGAACAATGCAGAGCTAAAAAAACATTGGCATTGGATACTGAAGAATTTGGAGCGAACAATTGATAAGCAAGCTATCATGCATACTGCTGTCACACAATGAACCAGGTATGTATGCAAGTACAGTGATACAGGACAACAGGTACTAACAAGAGCAAAGTAGCGGGCAGCATATTTGCGATATCCTATCGTTCTTTCCAAACTGGAATTCTTCTTCGAGCAGATTTCCTGCAAACAAGATCCGTAAGGCACATGCGGAACAGTAGAAGTTCAAATTGTTTTTCCATTCAATGTCTTCTAAATTTAGCACAGGAGACTTCACCGGAAATTCGTTTATAGATTTGTCACCAAAGTGTGATTTCCTCAGGTAACATCGATACTGCTGTAATGCTTCCTTGAAAAGCACAAGCAAGCTTTCCTCGTCATGACTATCCAGATTGACCCTCGCCTAGTTACAAAAATGTAATGTAAATCATTGATGTGTTCAATCAGCAGAAAACAGGAAAATAATAACCATGAATAATAGCACTTACACGTAAGTTGGACAGGAAGATGTGAAAATGGTGTTTGTCTTCACAATAATCTTCCCATGATGGGAATATATGCACGTAGTCCCTAACAACATTGAAAGAATTGTCTTTTAAACTGGGAATAAATGGAATGGGGTTCCAATCTGCAGGAATTGGTTGTCTCTGCAGTTGGGATAGGTCTTCGGCCGGTGGACTTGCTGTACTTTTTGCTGGAGTGGGATTTTTCTGTGGTACAGCTGGTGCTATGGCAAATGAAATCGGTATACCTTTTGCTGGAGTGCAGGTCCTGTGTGGTGGGGCTAGTGATGTGGCCAGTGAAGTATGGGTACAGTCTGCTGGAGTCGGTCATACGTTTTGTGTCACAGCTCTATCGAACATGATAAAGAAGAGCAAGCAGATTTTGGATAATAAAATGTTGGTTGCGCAGTGCCCACACATGATGAACCAGAGCGCATTAAGAATGCAACTCCCAGCTGTCTCTCGACCATTTCAGGCGGTTGGATGAAGATCCTACGTCTCCTAACCCTTCTTCTTCCTTGTCTGTGATTCTTCCCATACAGAACACCGCACGGGCCGCCGGCCGGACCACCGGCCCCCACCGCCTATGTTCCTCCGCCACCCCCACCCCCAACCCGCGTCGAGTTTTCTTCGTTCAGCGAGGCCCCACAACCACCCGAGCCCCTTGGATCGCACCAGCGAACTCCGGCGAGCTCTGAAAAATTGACTGACCCAATTTTGAAATTTAGTCTACTGTGATTTAACTAGTGTGAAATATAAAAGGGGAAAACCATAAGCATTGGGAGTATAGTGTTGAGCGTGCCATGGCGGATCTGAAGGTGCAAACCGGACAAAGGCAACTTCGCAACCAAGACAAGAAATCAGAGTAAAGCAGTGGCGATCTATTTTCTTGCTGCGATAAATAGGTTGAGCAGATACGAAAGAGTACTGCCTCTGGTGCGGCGCCGTGTACGCATCTAGTGATAATTTGATGGTGCTGCGGTAGCGATGGCTGTCGGCGGCATGGAAGTAGATCTAGGAGGGTAGACGGTGGCGGCAGGGCACGGTGGATGAGACGGTCGTAGGAGCGGCGCCGGCAAGGTGGACGACGGCGGGCATGAAGCGAGAGGACGGGATGCAAGGATCCCGGTCCGAAGGCGTGGATGATAGAGGTCGATCTCTTGTAATGGACGGCGGCGTCGGGGTATCAGCTCTGGCACGGTGGAGGAGGACGGCGGTGGATGGGGTGGCGGACGGCGGCGGACGGAGGAGGGTGGGGTGGAGAGGGTGTTTTGGTGCCCATGGAGTACGAATGGGGAAAAGGGAGGTAGAGAGGAAGGGGGAACCATGTAGTCAGGGCATGCTTGTCTCAAATGCGAGGAAATTTACAAACTTAGCCCCTGTCGGTGTCAAAACCGGCAGATCTCAGGTAGGGGGTCCCGAACTGTGTGTCTAGGCGGATGGTAACAGGAGACAAGGGACATGATGTTTTTACCCAGGTTCGGGCCCTCTCGATGCAGGTGAAACCCTACTCCCGCTTGATTGATATTGATGATATGGGTAGTACAAGAGTGGATCTACCACGAGATCAAGGAGGCTAAACCCTAGAAGCTAGCCTATGGTATGATTGTTGTTCGTCCTATGGACTAAAACCCTCCGGTTTATATAGACACCAGAGAGGGCTAGGGTTACACAGAGTCGGTTACAATGGTAGGAATCTACATATCCGTATTGCCAAGCTTGCCTTCCATGCCAAGGAAAGTCCCATCCAGACACGGGACGAAGTCTTCAATCTTGTATCTTCATAGTCTTGGAGTCCGGCCAACGATGATAGTTCGGCCATCCGGACACCCCCTAGTCTAGGACTCCCTCAGTAGCCCCTGAACCAGGCTTCAATGACGACGAGTCCGGCGCGCATATTGTCTTCGGCATTGCAAGGCGGGTTCCTCTTCTGAATAATTTCATAGAAGATTGTGAACACCAGGATAGTGTCCGGCTCTGCAAAATAAATTCCACATATCTCCGTAGAGAGAATAATATATACACAAGTTCAATCTGCTGACGTATTTCATGGCGTGACGTCACCCACGGCCAAGCCTTTACTCGAATCGTTTTTGTCATACCACCTCAGCGCGTTTAGCGAAGCAGTTTCCTCGGCACATCTTGTCGAAGCAGAGATCGTGTTCCCCTTATTCCGGGATTCCCATCAATACGGACATGGGTAACCCAACCGCGCCATTGATTGCGGCACTTGGGAGATAAGCGAGTTTTACCAGGCTGGTGGGGACACATAGTTTCGTCCGCCCATATATAAGGGGATAAGGATCCACCTTCTTACCTACGCCTTCTTCCTCCTTTGCTTATCCATCTCCGCGCACTCGAGTTCCAGCGCCCAAGTCCGCACATCTCACCTCAACCTTCTCCAACAATGTCCGGAGCGGGAGGCAAGTGGATGGCCTCCTCCGTTATGGAGGGGCACATCAAGAAGCTGCGCAGTGCCGGATATTTGTCCAGCGACATCGCGCACCGGCTCCCCGACAAGGGGCAGCTCATTCTCACCCCCAGGCCCCATGAGAGGGTGGTATTACTTCCGCATTTCCTCCGCGGACTGGGCTTCCCACTCCACCCCTTTGTCCGGGGGCTCATGTTCTACTACGGCCTGGATTTCCATGATCTGGCCCTGAATTTCATCCTCAACATCTCAGCGTTTATCATCGTGTGCGAGGCCTTCCTCTGCATCCAGCCCCACTTCGGCTTGTGGCTAAAGACCTTCAATGTCAAGCCGAAGGTTGTGAAGGGCAGCCAAGTGGAGTGCGGAGGCGCCATGGTGGGCAAGATGCCCAACGTCATTTGGCTCGAGGGCGCCTTTGTAGAAACCATCAAAGGGTGGCAATCGGGGTGGTTCTACATCACTGAGCCGTGTGACCCTGAATGGGCAGCGGTCCCCGAATTCAGATCTGGCATCCCCATGCGGCTCTCTTCCTGGAAAGAGAAGGGCCTGCTGTGGGGCAGTTCGGAAGAGCTGACCAGACTCTAATCCTGTCTCCAAACCCTGGTGAACAAGAATCTCAAGCTTGTCAACGTAATCCAGGTCATGATCATCCGCCGGATTCTTCCCTAGCAGCAGCGGGACTTCAATTTGTGGGAGTTCAATCCGGCACAGCACTGGACCTTGAGCGGGCTCTTCGATACTACGTACGAAGAGGCCTGGAAGGTGTTGTTCAAGGGCGGAGAAGCCCCTGCATCCGCTACCGAAGACCGCGGATTCAGCTCGCAGCGTCCGGCTGGCGAGGTAAGCCATGTTATCCTTTATGGGACACTTGCCTTTCATAGTTTGACTCTATGTGGGATCTAAACTCCCAATACCTTTAACAGGCCTGGCAGGAGACGTCCGGACAGGTTAACTGTCTGGTCCCCCTTCCAGAAGACCCAGTGGATGCCCGTTTGACAAAGAGGCCTCTCCCCCAGCGGGGGGAGAGAAGAAAAGGAAGGCCTCCCCAACGAGGGAGGCTGAAGGGTCCTAGAAGGGAAGGACCCTTCCCTCGGACTGTTCTGCCAACGCCGGCAACGGCGACGAGGAGTGGCCCTCAAGGGCCAAGCCCTTGGCGAGATCGTAAGTATCCAGACTCCTAAATGATTTATAATTTTTCGTTTTGTCGCATGGTGTCTTTCTAATGCCGCATACAACCCTGTAGTCCGCCCAAGGACGATCTTCCCGCTTCGTTGAGCCGGTCCTTGGGCACGTCGGATGTGGATTCTCTTCCTACCGCCTCCAACCCCCGTGATGCTGACGACACCAAGGTGGGATCCCGGGAAGGGACCCACCAGGAGGAGGAGGCCCCGGAGGTGCCGCAAGGCAACCTCCCGGACTTTGGACCGGACTCCGCACCGGAACCTGCAGTGGTTCCGGAGTCCGGCGGGCGGCCCCTTCGTAAGAAGGGCAAGACTGTGACACCGGCGGCCTCTGTCCAACCGGAGGCGCCGGATAACTTGTTGGAGGCGCTCAATGGGCGCTCAATGGGAGGCCGAAGGGTCCAAGAAGGGAAGGACCCTTCGGTCAGCCCGCTTCCATCAAAGAGGAACACTGCACTGTCATGAGTGCGGTGATTCAGAAGGTTCAGCTCGCCAAAAGCGGGCTGACCGAAGCCTGCAGCAGCCTTCTAACAGGCTTTGAGGTAAGAATTTTAAGATATGTAATATAATACCGCATAGACAGTAGCCCCTGATGCCCGGTTTGGTGTTCGGAAAGAAAAGCCAAACTGAGGATCTAAACAGATATACGCAGGAGTCTTAACAAAAATGTGTCAATATGGGAATGCAGGCTTCGCTGCTGACCTCTGCCGCACTGACTGCGGAGAGCAGGGCCTCGAGCGGTCCGAGAACGAGCTCGGCCGTGTCAAGAAGCAGCTCGAGGACAAGGAAGGTGAGTAACACCTTATTAAAGTTGTACCTTACAGAAGAGGATTTGGTTGCGAGAGGAATAACAAGGATAACGTGGGTACTCCAGGGGCTACAAACGAGGTGGCAACCCTGAAGGAGGCGGTGTCCGCGGCCGAACGTAATGCGGCCGCGGACAGAGCCGAGTGAGAGAAGCAGGAGGCGCGGGTGGCGGAGGTACAGCAAGAGCTCCAGGCTCTTGTGGAAAAGCACGAGAGTTTGGAGCGTGACTCGAAGACTCGAGAGTCCGAGCTTGCGTCGGCTCTTGAGAGTGCCAAAGCCTCTAAGGCCGAAGCCCACAAGGCCCTCCAGGAAATCGAGGCATTGAAGAAAATAGCGGCGGGTAAGGCATTCTTCATGCAAAGCAAGCATGTAAAAGTGAATTACCTGTTACTTACCCGAATTCGGAGCTCTCCAGGAGCGTTCGCAGATCTTCCCCGCAGCGTGTCTGATGCTGCCGCTTTCTACAGAGCCGAGGAGGGGAGCTCGACAGAGAAGGTGTTCTGGTCTCAGTACGCTGAGGCCGGACATCTGGTGCCCCTTAGCGACCAGCTGAAGCAGCTAGTCGAGCTCCACAAGGTGGCCGAACAGGCCATGAAGGGCCTTATAGTTCGGCAATGGCCTAAAGAGGCCATGCCTGGGAGCTACTTCGGCATGGTGCGGCGGCTAGTGGATGCGTGTCCCTGGGTTGAAGTCATCAAGCACTCCGCCTGCATTGAAGGTGCCCGTCGGGCCCTTGCCCGTGCTAAAGTGCACTGGGGCAGGATGGATGCTGAGAAGCTTCTGATGGACGCGCCGCCGCCGGGCAAGGAGTATCGCACACCCGAGATGTATTATAAGGGTGTCCTGAAGGGTGCCCGCATTATTGCGGGTGAGTGCTCCAAAGATGTAATATTTGAGTAGACTCGCATTTTGTTATCATGTGCGCCGAAAACTTTGTTCGTATGCGCTAAGCAACGCTTGTTAATTTAAAATATTACCTTCTGTGCGGCCATTTATCAAATCTGAGAGATGGCAAGTCGTCGGCTTCAGCCCCCATGCCACGAGTGCTGGGGTGTTCGGGATAAACTTGAGCAGTCTTGTTCCCATTTTTGGGTCCATCTAGGGAGGCGCTCAACACAACGAACAAGGCAACCGGACTTATAGTGCTTGAACACTCTCACTTAGCCATAGAATTCTATAATTTTAAATTTCGGCGAAGCCCCTAGTGTTCGGAAGGCCGAATTCGGGGGCGCTATCCACGCCTGGGCCGGACAAAGCCGGTTCCTCGCTCTAAGCGGCATAAGTCTTTAGGGACTCGAAAAAACCTCTCGAACAGCGACCGACTCTCGCCTCATCATGACGGTTAGTTTTAGCTTTCTCCACTGAGGTGCTCGCCCAGCTCAACTGGGGCACAATCGCAGTGGTTCTCCCAGTGCTACCTTAGCCGATATAACGGAACGTAAGGTACCAAAACATGGGAGCCGGGCAAACCCAACTATTGACCCAAGACATGATTCGGAGCCAATGCATATAATGCTATAAGTTCGGGGTGCCGCACTTGTGAAAGTGTTCGGACTTATCACACCATGGTGTGGGGGACTTAAGCCCCTGGTGTATTTAGCCGTACCAAAGTGTACAGATGCAACATGTCATAAATGAACATATGTATAAGAAAGGAATGCAATTATAGGCAAAAAGCGATGCATTGTTTATTCAAAAAATACTGCCTTGAATGCAGAACGATAAAAATAGTGCGATAAGCAAGGGGTGGAACTATTTAGCATGTCCCCCTTCAGGGGTAGGCTGCGAAATGGTGTATAAAACAGGTATAATGCTCATAATGGAGACCACCTGGATACTCGTCGTAGCTTTTCTCCTTCCCTGGCTGTTGCATCGTGAGTTCGGCAGGCCTGCTGCCGGACATTGCCTCTGGTAAATGGAGTCCTGAGAATAAAAAAAAAGAAAAAATGAAAGAAAAAGGATGACACACTTGGGAGCCCCCGGTGTGGTTGAGCCGCACTCTGGGCCTGTCGTGGTCGTGCCCCTCCCCCTATGCCCATGGTATCTCCAGAGCGTAGTTATGTACACGGAGTACTGGTTTTTCAGTTTTGCAAGGGCTGGGGTTGGGGCTGCATTGCTACGCGCGCTCGGAACGTGCCAGGTGGTCTTCTTGTAGGTTACCCCAGGCGCGCTTGGCGGTGTCCGGTCTCTTAACGGCCGGACTCGAGAATTGCCTTAAGAGGCTACTCTGCACTTCTGCCGCGAGGGCCACTGTATGTTCCTCCGTTCGGAGAGAGCATACAGTGTTTCCGTTGATCGTGATGACTCCTCGAGGGCCTGGCATCTTGAGCTTGAGGTATGCGTAGTGCGGTACCGCGTTGAATTTTGCAAACGCGGTTCGTCCGAGCAGCGCATGATAGCCACTGCGGAACGGAACTATGTCGAAGATTAACTCCTCGCTTCGGAAGTTATCCAGGGATCCGAAGACCACTTCCAGTGTCACTGAGCCTGTACAATTGGCCTCTACACCTGGTATGACGCCTTTGAAGGTCGTCTTTGTGGGTTTAATCCTTGAGGGGTCTATGCCCATCTTATGCACTGTATCCTGGTAAAGCAGGTTCAGGCTGCTGCCGCCGTCCATCAGGACTCTAGTGAGGTGAAATCCGTCGACGATTGGGTCTAGAACCAATGCGGCGAACCCGCCATGGCGGATGCTGGTGGGGTGGTCCCTTCGATCAAAAGTGATCAGGCAGGAGGACCATGGATTGAACTTTGGGGCGACTGGCTCCATCGCGTATACGTCCCTGAGTGCACGCTTCCGCTCCCTTTTGGGTATGTGGGTTGCATATATCATGTTCACCGTCCGCACTTGTGGGGGCAAAACCCTTCTGTCCTCTATTGTTCGGCGGCCGGGTCTCTTCCTCGTCATCGCTATGCAGCCCCTTGTCATTGTTTTCGGCAATTAACTTCCCTGCCTGCTTGAATACCCAACAATCCATGTTGGTGTGATTAGCTGGCTTTCCGGGGGTGCCATGTATCTGGCACGAGCGGTCGAGTATTCAGTCCAAATTGGATGGACCCGGAGTAGTTCTTTTGAATGGCTTTTTCCGCTGACCGGGTTTGGAGCCTCTGAATCCGGCGTTGACTGCCGTATCCTCAGTATTATCGCCGTTAATGTGGCATTTGTTCTTGTTGCGACGCGACCTGCCATTGCGGTCCTTGGTATCCGGACTGCCAGAATTTTTGCTGAGGTTGTTACTGCGTGCTAGCCAGCTGTCCTCTCCCGCGCAGAAGCGGGTCATGAGTGATGTGAGGGCTGCCATGGATTTTGGCTTTTCCTGTCCTAGGTGTCGGGCAAGCCACTCATCGCGGATGTTATGCTTGAAGGCTGCGAGGGCCTCTGCATCCGGACAGTCGACGATTTGATTTTTCTTTGTTAAGAACCGTGTCCAGAATTGTCTGGCCAATTCGTCTGGCTGCTAAATTATGTGGCTTAGGTCATCAGCGTCTGGTGCTCGCACATATGTGCCCTGGAAGTTATCAAGGAATGCGGCTTCCAGGTCCTCCCAACACCCAATTGATTCTGGTGGCAAGCTGTTAAGCCAATGCCGAGCTGGTCCTTTAAGCTTGAGTGGGAGGTATTTGATGGCGTGAAGATCATCACCGCGGGCCATGTAGATATGAAGGAGATAGTCTTCGATCCAAACCGCGGGGTCTGTTGTGCCATCATAGGATTCAATGTTCACGGGTTTGAACCCTTCGGGGATTTGATGATCCATTACTTCATCTGTGAAGCATAGTGGGTGTGCGGCGCCTCTATATTGGGCTATATCACGACGTAGCTCAAGCGAGCTTTGTCTACTGTGTTCGGCCCTGCCGGAGTTGTTGTATCCGGCGCGACGGTCATCGTCGCGTATCGTGTGGCGCCCACGCGATCTGTAGATCGATCTTGATTGTCTTGCCTTATCCTCCAATATGTCTTGCAAGTCCGGCGCATTCCCCCGTGGCTTTGTACTTTTCGAGCGATGTCGGGGTATGGCTTTAGTGGAGGGCCTGGAGGCCTCTCTGTCACGGCCGCGAGGTGGCCGATCGGCCGTATTGTGCGCTGGTGATGTGGGTTTATATGCTTCCTCCTCTAATCGGGGCACCAGCTTGCGTTTAGGGTAGCTTTTGGAGGGGCGTTCGAGTTTGTACTCTTCGGCCGCAAGGACTTCGGTCCATCTGCCGGCCAGCAAATCTTGATCAGCTCTAAGTTGTTGCTGCTTTTTCTTGAGGCTGCTTGCCGTGACCATAAGCCTGCGTTTAAAACGCTCTTGCTCGACGGGATCCTCAGGCACGACGAATTCGTCGTCGTCGAGGCTTGCCTTGTCTCCGGAGGGAGGCATGTAATTATCGTCCTCTACCTCTCTGTCTGCCGCTCTCTCGTGAGGGCTGGCTTCTTCATCCTCCTATGCTGAATCTTGCTGGAGGGGGTTGTCTTCGGCACTATCACGGGTGTTATTGTCTCCGGTGCCAGAATCTCCATTCTTGCTGTGGCGGGATTTAGAGCGGCACCGCTGACGTCGGCGCTTAGGCTGTTTCTTGGAAGGGTCTTCCTCCGCTGTTCAATCGCCATTCCCATCCTTTGGGATGTCCACCATGTATATTTCGTATGACAAGGTGGCTTTCCAGTGCCCCGTAGGCGCTGGTTCTTGGTCGTCTCCGGCATCGTCGTCCATACCGTCGATGTCTTCGGAGTCGAAGTCTAGCATGTCGGTTAGATCATCGACAGTGGCTACAAAGTGGGTGGTGGGTGGGTTTTGAATTTCTTCGTCATCCGCATCCCAACTGTCCTGACCATAGTCTGGCCAGGGCTCTCCTGATAACGAGAGATACTTTAGCGAATTCAGGATGTCACCAAAAGGCAAGTGCTGAAAGATGTCCGCAGTGGTGAACTCCATGATCGGCGCCCAATCGGATTCGATTGGTAGGGGCGCGGGAGGTTCGGAGTCCGGCGAGGAGTCCGGCACCTCGGAGTCACGAGCTTCACAAAGGACAGGGTCGGTATTCGGCTCCATCGCCGTAGAGGTAGCAGCCCCCGAGGCGGTGTCTAGCCACCCATCCTCGATCTGCGCAGTCGGCTCCGAATTAAGGGTCGGAGCGGACTCTTGTGCGGCCTACAGGGCATTGTCCGGCAGTAGAGCTAAATCATGCCCATCGAGACAGTGCGGCATGCTCGGCTGTGGCTCAAATCCGTCGAAGATCAAGTCTCCGCGGATGTCGGCCGTGAAGTCTAAACTTCCAAATCTGACCTGACGGCCAGTGGCGTAACTTTCGATCTGCTCCAGATGGCCAAGCGAATTGGCCCGCAGTGCAAAGCCGACGAATACGAAGATCTGTCCGGGGAGAAAAGTCTCACCCTGGACCGTGTGGTTGTTGATGATCGAAGGAGCCATCGGGCCTATAGGTGACGACACAGAGGAACTCTCAATGAAAGCACCAATGTCGGTGTCAAAACCGGCGGATCTCGGGTAGGGGGTCCCAAACTGTGCGTCTAGGAGGATGGTAACAGGAGACAAGGGACACGATGTTTTTACCCAGGTTCGGGCCCTCTCGATGGAGGTAAAACCCTACTCCTGCTTGATTGATATTGATGATATGGGTAGTACAAGAGTGGATCTACCACGAGATCAAGGAGGCTAAACCATAGAAGCTAGCCTATGGTATGATTGTTGTTCGTCCTATGGACTAAAACCCTCCGGTTTATATAGACACCGGAGAGGGCTAGGGTTACACAGAGTTGGTTACAATGGTAGGAGATCTACATATCCGTATTTCCAAGCTTGCCTTCCACGCCAAGGAAAGTCCCATCCGGACACGGGACGAAGTCTTCAATCTTGTATCTTCATAGTCTTGGAGTCCGGCCAACGATGATAGTTCGGCCATCCAGACACCCCCTAGTCCAGGACTCCCTCAGCCCCCGTTTCAAATTTCTACTAGATCACAGCAACATTAGTCGGTTGAGGATAGGACGGTAATCTCGCATACACCGAATATTTGCCGACGAGAGTTTGTTTTTGGCGCCCACCGTGTATGAATATGAATCGGGGAGGGAGTCGATTTCGGCCGAGGGCACACTATGTTTTGGCGCCCATCGTGTATGAATCCGGGTGAGAGGCGGTTACGTCATGTTTGGGTGAAATTACAAGCCAACCCCTATCGAAACCTATAGAAATCCAGCAAATAGGCTTTGCGAGGCAGGGATAGGCAGTAGTGATTTCCATCTCGCAGATTTTGGTTTCAGGCGGTTACTGCGACTTTCCCCGCTTCGTTCAAATTTTGCACAGTGCACGTTTACCGTGCCAACTCAATTCGAATCCCGTTTGTATTCTACTATTTTTTTGGGTGGGATCCATTTTCAATTGGAATTACATTCTATATACATCATTTTTTAGATATATACTTTCAAAAGCACAACAAAGAATTCTGCTCCTTTATATGTATAATATGATTTACAAATACAATGATCTCGAAATCTTAAGGTTGAATTCGAAAAAAATTAACCAAATTATGTTCTACTAAAATGTATGGATCAGTAATATCTACATATTAAATAACATAGATGTGCGTGAATTAAAATGAGTATGCATGTTTGATAGATCTATTTTGGTTCGAGTATGGATTACATGTATCATCATCTCGAATTCAAATATTTGAATCCCTTTTTTGTTCACTCCTTTCACGCCCATCTCTCTCGCATGCATGCTCCTTCAGGTAGCCATCACTCTCTTTTCTCCACCTCACCCGCACGCTCACTTAATGTTTCTCCTATCCTCGCAAACATGGTCTCTCGACGTCTCCCTTGAGAAGTGTCACACTCTCCCTATCATTATACATTACACGATTTTCATTATCTCTCACGTCTCTACTGTTCTCTGGTATCACTCGACCTAAGCTTTCTTTTTCACCGCCACACACACAGTCTCCACTCGTCTTTCACTTTGTCTTTCTCTCTATGGGATTCTCTCACACACCCTATATGTCTCTACATATGACTCATACCATTAAAATTACTCTCTCTCTCTCTCTCTCCTGTAGACACAACATTTGTTGCGGTCTCCTTTTCGTCTCCATCCCAAACTGACACCGATCAGACAACCCCGACTACCATCTCCTCTCTCTCTCTCACACACAGAAACACACACACACACACAACTCCTACTTCCACCCCCCTTCCCGACTACCGTCTCTCTCTCACACACACAAAACTCTCGCTTTCGCACCCCGACTCGTATTTCTCTCACAAGCATTTATCGACTAGCTAGCCTCTAGATAGGTTTATACACCCGCACACTCATGCTTCCACCATCGCATACATGTATCTCTCTCGCTCCTTGTATCTATGTAGCTTTTTCTTCTCTTCTTGAGACACGCCCTCTCGATCGTGCACACACACACTATCGCCTCATTTTAAGCTGATACCTATCGCGCACACACTACTTGTGTATTTGTCACACATGCACTCCGTCCTCCTCCACTCTCCCTCTCTCACACACACATGGGCTTTTTGCAACAACTAGCAAGATGCCATGCGTTGCACGGAACATCAAGATGCATTTGTATGAGTAGTTTATCTTGTGGGGGAAAAGGGTGAACGAGGGAAGACCTTATTTGCAAATGTGGAGAGGGGTGTGGGTATCTTTTTGCAAAATTGCCATCGTTTCCTTCCTATCCGTCAGATATAGATCGGACGGCCTATATTGCAGGATGGCAGGCACACGATCATCACCGACAATGCTTTTTATAAGAATAGGGATAAAAAAATAGAGCTGGTGATGATGGTGGGCCTGCCATCCTGCAATGTAGGTCGCTCGATTTATATCTGACAGATAGGAAGGAAAATATGGCAATTTACCCACACTCTTCACCACATTTGCAGATAAGGCCTTCCCTCGTTCATCCTTTTCTCCCACGAGATTTTGATGTTCTGTGCAATGCACGGGCATCTTGCTAGTAAGAGTAGAAGTTAGACATATACCACTTCTCGAATCTTGAAACCAACAACATGCCTCCCTTATCTCATCAAAACCGCCAAAGGAATATATTTTGAGTGAAACATAACATATTTTTAGTGATATACGTATTTCAAAACTAGACTTTTTTTCTATCAAATCGGTGAATATGTATTAATCTACTTTGATCGTGTGGCAACGCATTGGCACATTGCTAGTAGTTATTATAATTTTTTGGACACCAGACAAACGGTGGAGTACATATACGAAGAGAAGAGGCGCACGCACGCAGTCGGCCTCTCGCTGTCTCGCACACATGAGTGTTACGTAAAGGCAACGTTAACAAATAAACCCTAAATCCCTAGGTGCATGATTGCTGCATTCGCGTGTACCGGGTACATGGTGGAGCACCTTTGTGGGAGTTGATGGTCGGGACCACAGGTGAACGACTTGGAGCGCGGTGGCTCGCCAGTTGCCACAGACCGAGTAGCCACGTTTAAAATATCGTTTTTTAGCGGGGTTAAGAGTTTCCGATTTTAAATGGCACGTTATAAGTAGTAAGTAGTTTTTAGAACGATTGGTATGGAGAGAAAATGGAATTCATAGTACTACGTATCTCCTTGGCGTATGGTTGTATGGGTTTATGTTACGAGATGTTGAACCTGGTAGTTCTAGGGCAAATACTATGGTTTAGATTTAGATGCTGGTTTTTAGTAATCGGAAGGGGAAACCATTCTTTGATTAAAAAAACTACTACCTCCATTCTGGTTTACTAGTCCTCATCGTACTTTGGGTCAAAGTTTGTCCACGAATTTTACGTGTAAAATGTGAATGGTAAACGAGATTTTGTTATACCCAAACAAAAAAGGACTGGAGGGAGTGATTTCTCTGACACGGACGCAACCTCTCATAGCGCAGGCATTGAACCGGCGCGCCGGCCAAGAGGGTCGCACTCGCTACAGGCCCGGCTGAGCACGCCTCCTCGCCGCGTGCAACCAGCTTAAGACTGCCCCGCCTGCCTTTGTTGAATCCGTGCGTGTGCCAGCAACACGTCCTTCCGTGAGCCGGCAGGCATTTTAGAACACAAAAAATGACTAAAATATAATTAATTTACGCATGGTCTTGACTTGTTGTGCTTGCACTGGCAGCAGGAGCAAGTAGATGTTTTTCTTTATTTATAACTCTCCTCACATTTTTTTGGCTTTGAAGTGAATCATGGTTGTGGACATTATGTATGAATGTGCAGATATCTGTGAACATGAGTTTGATGTGGAAGTTGGACTTGAAATGTCGGGCTTGCGCGTGAACTATACCATGTCCAATGCTTCGTCTGTTATTGTTTGGAAAGTAATTGTTGTTATTACATGACCCGGAAAAAAACATTTTGTGCCACATCAGTAGATGCACAGACATCACAACAGGCATGCTGACTGGATAAACATTTGAACCTAGCTATTATGAAGGAAATTTTGTATTGACAACAGTTTTAGATAGCAGGAGACGCGTAGCCTGCTCTGCATCTACTAGCTTATTCCTGGCTTCTTCCATCTCTTCTTTGGCTTGGGTGAAGAGAGCATCTGATTGCTCTTTTCGCTTCTTCAGGAACTCGGCTACATTCTCAAGGGCTACTGCACACTTTCTTTCAGCCTTTACTAATGCCACGAGGACACAAACAGCTGACGACTCCACCTGGCTTGTGTGTAATCCAGCATCATCTGGGAATTTGCACCTTGTGTCTAATCCAGCATCATTAGGGAACTGGCACCTTGTGTGTAATCCAGCCTCATTTTCGAAACATGATCTCAAGGTTGACCATACTTCCCTCCTCGCAGGAACTGCATCCTGACATGAAGTTACTTCTTTTTTAGATCAATACTCAGAGAAACCTAGATCCATTTAGTAGAAGCCAGATAAACAGAACTCGGAGAAGTGAATTCAAAAGGAAAGAAATATAAAAACAGACTACATGGTGAGAACACCCACTTCCTACATCAAGTTAAAAATGAAAGCATTAGGACGATTAAGACTCTTCTTATTACACATCGAAGAACACCACGCTTAAGAGAACCAGAAACTACAACATATACACATCAAAGAACATGAGGCTAAACGAAAGTAATTGAAAGGGTGTTACTTACCGAAGCTCGTTTTACAGGTTCAGTGCAGCTCCTCTTTAACTTGCAATGCTCCTTGAAGATGTCTCGAATATCCCGTGTTTGGTCTTCATTGCTCCTCTGCATGTTCACACTCGTGGTTTCAAAATCTCAACGTGGCAAGAAAAATACTACTAGTAATACTCGTGCATCTTGTGGGCAACATTAAAGCACTCGTCTGCCATGTTAGAGCATCTCCAACAGAATCGCAATGCGCGGCGCTTTAAAAAAGCATTTACAGTGCTAAGATCGAGAAGTAGATACTAGAGAGTAGAGAATAGTTCTCGGCATAGATAGATACAAAAAACATAATTCAACTACTCCTCGTCGTCCGACTGCTCCTCGGTGATGTCCTCCTCCAACGTTTGACTGTAGGCGTGAAGATACCGATCGTCGTCGGATTCCCAGGGCGACGCTGCTCCTAGCCTCATGTTGAATTGAGCGTCCGCTTTTCGCCTACGCTTGTCCTCACAATAGGCGGCTCGCTCCGCCCTCCTCTTATCCCTCTCCGCCCTCCTTTGCGCGTAGAACTCGCGCTCGTTGATTATGTCCTGCGGGAAGTGTTGGCGCCACAGCGCAATGGCTTCCTCGTCCATCTCGGCGATACCGAGATAGTGCTCCCGCCTCCGGTTGTCGCGACGATCCTCGTCGGTGCTAAGCCACGGTAGAGGGGTGAGCTCCTGCGCCCGCTCCCACGTCGGCACGTTGGGGAAGTTCAATGTTCTATGAGGCCACCGGAGGCGCCATGCCACCGCGTCGTACGCGCGGGCGGCCTCGGTGGCGGTGTCGAAATTGCCGAGGATGAGGCGCATCCCGCAGAACCGGATCTCGGCGGAGAAGCCGCCGGAGGGGCGTGCGCGGATGCCGCGGTATCCCCAAGTTTCCCGGCACGCGGTGGCATGGTGGCGCGGCGGCGGCGAGGCGAAAAAGAGCGGGGAGAGAGCGGTGGCGAGGCACAGAGCAGTGGCAAGGCACAGAGCGGTGGGAGGGTGTTAGATTTTATAAAGCGCGCCGGACGCCGCGCGCCAAAACTAGCGCACGCCCGGCCGTTTTTTCCCGCGCGTGCGCGATCCTTTCCCAACGTCTCTGCTATCTCTACTCTCTTATCTACGGTTATATTTATTTTATATTTAATATTTAATATTTATCTCTACTTCCTTTACTGTCTACTTTTTTTTCTCTATACTTTTTTTTCTTGCGATATAGGCCATCCAATTTATATCTAACAAATAAGAAGGAAACAAATGGGAATTTTGCAAAAAGATACCCATACCCCTCTCCAGATTTGCAAATAAGGCCTTCCCTCGTTCATCCTTTTCTCCCACAAGATAAACTTCTCATACAAATGCATCTTGATGTGTGCAATGCATGGGCATCTTGCTAGTTCTAAAAACCTTTCCATCATTTGCTACACTGCTGGTTGCAGATGAAAAACCTACCCAAGCACTGCGCGATACAGGAGCGACGCACAATTACAAGTTGATATTCTGTTGGACAATGGAGGCTATAACCAATTACTTTTACGGGAACAATAGCACCTAGGAAAATTGAAGGGTAGGTATGAAAAAAATTGGAACTGCACATGTACTACTAAGTGATTCAATACACACATTACCAATCGAGGAGGAGAACAATGGTCGCGGCGGCCTCTCTGAGTCTTGGTCGGCAACGAGAGTCAGTTCATTGTCCACGACGGTGGTACTTCTGTGCTTGGCGTTGGCTTCCGGGAAGCAGATTCGAGACCGTGGAAGACGATGCCGGGGAAGAGGCTCCATCTACGACGACGACGGTGGACCGGCTCCAGTGCAGCGTACGAGGTCGTCGATGAGGCAGATGCACTACGGTGGACGAGTGCGCCGATGTAAAGGAGAGGAGCACGAAGGCTGTGGTGCCGTGGAGAAGTCTATTTTGCGGTGGGGATAGAAAATGGGGAGTATTTAGGTGTACTACTCTGGGTGCCGGGGTGGGGCTGGCTGGGTAGGGTGAACCTGAAGTTACGAAAATAGCCCCCTACCAAGCGTCATAAGTAGGCCTGTTCCGAAGGCTATGATGGTAACTTCCCACTGCTCGAATCAGGGTCGCGGGAGATTTTCCCGCCGACCTCAAAATTTTGTGACACTGGACTCCCCATGTGGCGTGTTGAGTGATTCGGCTAAGCAACTAGCAAGTAGTAGTAGTAAACTCTGCATATTAGGTTTGACCGAAGTCAAACTTCCTAAAGTTTGACCAAGTTTATATAAAAATATAAACATTTACCATAACAAATATGTATGATGTGGAAGTACATTCAATAATGAATCTAATGGTATTTATTTGTTATTGTATATGTTAATATTTTTTGTTATAAGCTTTCTGAGAGTTTACAAAACTTGACTTCGACCAATGCTAATACGTGGACTTAAATAAAAACGGAGGGAGTACACATTTGTTTTCTTAGTTTGTATTGAACTAATCATTTGTTGAAATTGTGAAATAAATATATTAGGCTATTGACTTCGAATGTAATGGTCTATACAATTCAATTGTTACAATCATTGTCGAATCCCAAGATGTATACAAGGTCTATAGTACTTCACAACATGCTCAAACTCACATAATCCCAGTCAAATGAGAATCTAAATGCATTTCATAGTTATTACTTTGTAGGATGCAACAAAAACAACCAAAACTCTACATCAGCCATTATAGAAGCAACATTTTGACATATCCCATTGTGTGAATGAAACGTGCAGAGAGAGCTTTTGAAGATGGAGTAGATAGGGAGGGAAAGATTGTATGTATGTGGACGAGAGAGTAGGAGACAAACCTAACAAGACACACACACACACACACAAAGAGAGAGAGAGAGAGAGAGAGAGAGAGAGAGAGAGGAAGAAGTTAGGTCTGTGAGAAAGATGGAGACATGTAATATACGTGATTCTGTATAAGTGGAAGGAGAAGAGACAACATGTTTGATGAGAGAGCTGGAAAAACATGGACTAGAGGGGAAGGATCTCATGGGTTGAGGGATTGACAATTTTGTGCGAGGGAGAGAGGGATTGGTAATTTTGTGCAAGAGAGAGAGAGGGTGGGGGGAGGAGTCAGTCATCCGTCGTCACATCACCCTGCTTCCAAATGACCCTGCATTCTCTAGCGCGGTGTGGTCGCCATCTTTGATCTGCTCGATGCCCTCTTTGAAGATTGAGGTGTTGTGCATGTTGGGGTGCAAAGAAGCACAAGCGAGAGTGGTCGTCGTATAACCTTGGATGGGGATGAATTGTGTGCTCGAGGGAGTGTGTGTGTGTGTGTGTTGTGTTGCGTGTGTGCGTGTGTGTGTGTGTGTCTCTGTGTGTTTGTGTGTCAGATATTGACCGAAAACAAACCTAAGGAGAGAAATGGGTATTCATGAAGAGATTGCGCGGGCCCTTAGGTGGGCAGGGGCCGAGTGAGGGTGTCAAAATCTGTGCGTTGATGCATATGTTGCATGCGATCGTGCGAGGAATGGACGAATCGAGAGAGATGGTTGTTGTGTTATGGATTCTCCTCTCTCTCTCCCTCTCTCTCTCTCTCTCTCACACACACACGCAAGTGAACTAGAAGACCGTTCTCTCATGTACACACAACGTATCGACATCTGTCTATGTCTCACTCATGCATGATCGTTTGCACATTCACACCTCTCTATGTCTGTATCACACGCACACCGTCTCCACGTTGCCCTTCCGCCACAACACACATATGGTACATACACACGTTCTCTCTCAGTCACACACACAAAATAAGTATTAAAAAAACTAGGGCGCACCTAAAACGTCCAAATCCAAATAAACACAAACTGAAGCTAAATTCAAATATATGGAAATATTGCAGCTTCAAGAACTTTCCCAGGAAAAAAAAGTTGAGTATTATTCGAGGATTGTTTTCACACACACAAAAAGGTTCCGTGGATGTCCTTCGAGCGCGACATGGTGACGCACCGTTCGATCGACCGCGCGGCCGCGGTTCACGCGCTTGCACAGGATTCCGTATCGTGGTTGTGGTACTAACTTCAAAAAAAAGCGCTGCATAAGTCTAATGTTTACGTGTACTAGTACGGTTTTCTTTTAAGTTTGACCAACCTCATATAAAACTAAAGTAAGCTCCCATACGCGCACTCATCAATTTGTCGCCGCCGCCGTTGCGCATGCCGGCACCCGCCTGCTCCGGCCAACAATTTCTCGCCCATCACCGCCGTGTCGTCGCCATCCCTGTGCCATGAAGCCGAAGGCTCGCCCGCTCACGTCGTCTGCAGTCCCTCCTCGCCATGCCGTCGCGCTGCCAAGCACACGAGCAGCTGGTGGAGATGCGTCTATGCATGCAGCGTATGAAGAGGAGGACGAGCGCGTGCTCCAGCACGCCGGCGAGGAGGAACTAGCGTGTCATTATCGTCTCCGCCCGCGCGGAGGAGGCGCGCATGGTGGCTGTCACGGCGGAAGCCGGTCGCGCGCGCGTCGAGCCCGCAAACCGGGTGCGGACGCGGAATCTACCTTCGAGACCTTGAATGCCACATGGATCCTGCAATCTGAAGGAGCAATTTGGGTCAGTCGACTCATGTGAGCCGTTTGATGCAACATGGATGGCTAGAAGGGCTTCTTCCACCTCTTCTGCCGTCTTCTTCCTTCGCTCCGTCGAACTTCTTTCACAAATCGACTGACCCAAATTATACTGGGAACGTATTAAGTACAGTGGGAACACGAAGGTACGAGCAGTAGTACCAACTGCAAGAAGAACAGTAGTAAGACATAGTGCTAGTACTACTCTACGTACTAAATAGTTCAAATAACGAGAAAGAACATAAATATAGTTCTGTTGGGGCCTCGGCACAACACACCCTTTAAAAAGAACTAAGCAACTAGTCAGCTTGATACTGCAGTAGAACCAGCATGAGCGACGGCACTGCCACCTACTCGGAGTCCGAGTCCACGTCCTCGACTTCGTCCTCGTCCCTCTTCCTCTTCCTCTTCGCTGACGCTTCTTTGCTTGAACCGGACACTGGGCTCTGCTTCTTCATCCAACCCATGTAGATATTAAAACAAAGGTAGGCATCCATTGCTGCATACAGGATGTGATCTTCATCTGATGTCTTTGACTCCCATGCATGATGAAACTCGTGATGAGGTTTCTTCAGTTTAGCGTACGAAGGATCAATCATGGCTGCTGCCAGGGTCAGCATTGAAGGTTGAGAGGAGGACACCAGGCTTGCCTTCTGGAGATCGAAGGGCTGGCCTACAACGAGACCTATCTAACGAAGGACTTCTTTGTCGTTCTTAAAGCCTATAATAACGAATTTCACTCTTTTGTCCTTGAGGAAGTTCTTAAAATCCTGGAACTCAACATCGGCATGGCATATGTGGTAGACCAAGCAAACGTTATGTACGCAAACCGGGATCACGGCGGGCTTCTTCCTCTCTTCGTCCTTTAGATCCTTCTCTCGTCCCACGACTGTGGTGTACTCAACATCTAGCCCAGCGACCCACTCATCCGTTGAACTGTTGAACATGCATAGGAAGTGAGCAAGCCATGCTTTCACCGTCGCGGATCCACGTGTGTAGATGACGATGAACTGATCACCGGTGATGGCTCTAACCTGGTACTCAGCGGCGACCATGGAGGTTTGGGAGGCCATGGATTTTGGAGGAGGGTTAGGAGACGTTGAACTGTTGTACCCTGCAAAAACTGGGAGCGAACTAATGTGAAAGGACGGGACAACTGGGACCGAACTGTTGTGAGGTAGAAGATGGGGACCAGTAGGGCGTGCGAACGGCGTGGGGTTGATGGCTTGCCTGGTGGATAAACGGTTGCAAGCCCCCAAAGAGTTCTCGAGAACTATGCGGGACCCACTAGATGTCATGTCTACTAGACCCATATCGTAGGCCTGACGGTATAGCTTCTGCCTGTTCGCACGCTATGCCGGCGCGTGGATGTAACTTCACTTAATTCCATCAACCGTCGTGCCTCCCACGACCTTCACCTCCCTCGCGCGGTCGCACCCTTTGAGACTTCGACCGGCTAAAAATGAGCAATTTTTTTTGCCTACTCCGCATGCATGATACTCCCTCTGGTCCTTTTTACTCCTGTCAACCGTTTGCAAAGTGTTTGACCAAATATATACTTTTTTAAACACCACCTTATATTAATTAACCAGCCACACCAGTACACTCATTCTATACAATATTCACCACAGAGGGCGGTACGTTATTTACAAGAATACCATCTAATCTATTGTCAAAGCTATACTTAGCGATTAAGTGTGCCACCTTATTGGCCGAACGGCTAATCTTTGACAATTGAAGATTGTTGATTAACTTTGAGATGCTTAATGCTTTCATCTTCAGGTCACGCATAGCAGACCTGTCATAGTCCCCCGATGCAAGAGACGCTACTACAAAAGCGCAATCAGTCTCTAAAATTACAGGATTATGAAGAGAAATACCTATGTAGAGACCGGCAATGCAAGCCCTAAGCTCCGCTTCCTCCACGCTTTGACAGGACTCAATTAAATCCCACGACCAAATTTATACTAAAAATATCAATATCTACAATACTGATTATAATGAGTATAAGAACTACGTTTTATAATGAGTGTAAAAATATTGATTTGACATTGTGAATGTTGATACTCCCTCCGTCTAGGTGAGTAAGTCATCTTAGGTTGTGCACCGTGACCAAGGAGGAGGGGAAAATGAGAGACATTAATGTTTATTTGCTAATTAAATAGTATTGCATGCAATGAACTAACCACTGCATGTCATGTTTGATAGTCTCAGGTCATTAAAAGCATGCACACCCTCATCTCTTATTGGTTGATATGTCAAGAAACAAGAAACGAGGTAGAAGTTAATGCACCGCGCCTTCGTGTTTTGGGATTATTTGTTTTTCGTAAGATGACTTACACACCTAGCTATTAGAGTACCACTACCTCCCTTCTAGTTTAAAGGGCTCGACTCAAAAATTTCCCCTACTCTTAGCAAGATAGTAGAGGCGGTGGAATAGTTTTTGAAGTCTGCAAAAGTACTCAACTAATGTTGTCGTTCTTCACAAAAAAATGTGTTTACCAATGCATGCATGAACACTAGTTAGTCTAACCCCCCTCTTCTTTAATTCCTTGCCATATCAGCATGTTTGCTATTCCCGTGTACCAGCTAAGATACCACCATGATGGCCAGCCTTAATCATCGCATGCAATAATTTAGTGCACCTTGAAATATGAACATGTGTGGGGCGTGTATGTTTTTAATGACTTGAGACTATACCTAGCCCGGCATGTAAGATGACTTATTATGCACCGTTCCCCATACCTGCAGGAAGCCCGTTCGTCTCCAAATCTTTTCCTCTCCATGTGTGGAAAAAATATGCCTGCCAAACTCTCCTTCTCCCTTCGGCGGTCCCACCACTCCACCCCGTGTGAAAAAATCTGCATGCATGACTCTCCTCCCCCCACGCTCGTCCAATCCGTTGTGACCAGCAACATTTCCACCCCTTCGCTCCCCCGTAATTTACTCCCACAAATATGCCCACGTAGCTTTTACTTAACTTCAGGTGCATTGGGTCACTGACATACGAGCCCAGCAGTGTACTGGCCCACATGTCAGTGACGCAACTGGACCTGCAGTTAAGTCAGTGCAGCTCAGTCCATACCTTACGTAAGTGTGCCATTACTCGCTACAAATACTGCACCTCCCACGACATTGGTATCTCCTCCCCCTCACGTTCACGTTCATCGCTATCTCCTCCCCCTCCCTCTCACGTCGACCACCATGGCATCTCCCCTCCCAAGCCCTAGGAGCCCCTCGCTGCACCGCGCGGACGGTCACGCGATGCCTTTCCGTTCCTTGCCGCCACTAGTCAAGGAGGACGCGTTAGCGTTCTGCTCCTTGACGCTATGCGACACGTCGCCGTTCCGTTCCTCGCCGCCACTAGTCGAGGAGGACGCGTCGGTGTTTTGCTCCTTGCCGCGCCGCGACGCGTCGCCGTTCCGTTCCTCGTTGACACTAGTCGAGGAGGACGCGTAGGTGTTCCGCTCCTTGCCGCGAGGCGTCGAGGTGGATGCGTCGGCATTCTCAATCTCGCTGGCACGCGCGTCGGAGGACGCGTCGGCTCCCCGCTACAAGGAGAATGCCGCGCCGCCCGCCGAGCCCCCCAGCCTTGAGGAGCTTTGGAAAGAAATGGAAGTCGCCTTGTGGGAGGCTCTCCCTCCAGCAGAGCGCGCCAAAATAGAGGCGGAGAAGAAGGCCGAGGAAGAGAAGCGCACCGCGCAACAAGCTTTCTAGGTGATCTATGTCGCGTCCGAGAGAGTCAAGCAATTGGTTCTTTGGCAGAAGGCTCATGCGAGGGCCGTGAGGGTGGCGGAGGACGCCGTGCCGACGCCCTGAGTGCAGTCGGGCCCAAGCACCTCATCTACGCTTGGCGGTACGTGGACCGAGTGCACGCTTCCAGCCAGGAGGAGTACCTGTTGGCGCCGGATCACCACACCAGTGAGATCGCGCTCGCCCGCCGGCAAACCGCCAATCATCACCTCGCGAGTTGCGAGGCTGAGGAAGAGGCGTTGTGTCGGCGTGCTGGGAAACGGCCGCGCACCAGGGCACTCGTGGCACGCCGCAAGCGCTCCTGCGAGCGCCGTGGCTTTTGGGAGGAGTATAATTTTTGTTTCGTAAGGCGATCTCATTAGTTTTGGGACGCAAATGATAAATGCAGAATGTTCAGGAATTTTTAGCGTCCTTAATAAGTATGTAAAAGGGAAAGTTTGGAAACTTTGTGTATTATTACGCATTTTGCAAGTACGTGCATATAGCACAAACTTTACTATATACTATCGGACTACACGTCTCTCTCGATATATGCTTGCAGACTGTGCTACTCCCTCCGTCCAGGTCAATAAGTCATCTTTGGTTGTGCACGGTGACCAAGAAGGAGGGAAGACTTGTACACCTAGACGGAGGGAGTACTACTATTACTTATGTACGTGCAAATGCACGTTTGAACATTACGATGCGGTTTTTGTAAAAGTGGAAAAACAGCACTAGTCAAGCTTGTGAAATGATTCAATGCAAAACAAATGCAAAAATGCTCGTTTGATTGTTTACTTTTAGCTTCCTTCTCTGTGGTTATTTCTCTGTGCACCGTGACCAAGGAGGAGGAGAAAATGAGAAACGTTAATGTTTATTTGCTAATTAATAGTATTGCATGCAATGAACTAACCACTGCATGTCGTGTTTGATATCTCAAGTCATTAAAAGCATGCACACTCTTTATCTCTTATTGGTTGATATGTCAAGAAACAAGAAACGAGGTAGAAGTTAATGCACCGTGCCTAAGTGTTTTCGGATTATTTGGTTTTCGTAAGATGACTTACACACCTAGATGCACCGCGCCTAAGTGTTTTGACTAACATTTTATCAGTTAAATCTTTGGTCAAAATTTAGCACAAATTACAATGGTGAGGAATAAACCCGGACAGAGTAGTAGTTTAGAAGCCCAAATAAATGAGTGAGGCGCCTTATTGTTACTCTCCACTTTGACTAATCTTGTGGGAAAAACTGGGGAAGCCGCCAAAAGAACTGGCCCTAGGAGTAGTAGCTACGGATCGAGCATGGGAGATGAACCGGAGAAAGTAAATGCAGAGAAATGAAATGCAAAAAAGACGAAGGGATGTGATGGTTGCTTGTCCGTTTATTTTACCAGGCCATTTATTACTGGGAGTGGTTGGGTTTTGTGATATGACGGCTTTACTGACGCGCCACGAGTGGGGTGAGAGGTGAGACTCCCGTGCAGCGCCGCCCTCTACACTTGTACTACATCGGTCGTGGTTTATTAGTCCCCCATTGAATTTGACTGAAGATTTAACTGACAAAATGTTAGTGCATGTTAACAAAAACTATATCGTTGGATTCGTATTTGAACATAGTTTTGAATGATATTATTTTAGGTGACATGCATCAGTATTTATCGTACTATATATAATGTTAGTTCAATTTTTGGTTGTACTAATCTATAGTAGTAAGGTGCCCGTGCATTGCACCGAAGAGTGAAATGCATTGATCGGGGAGTTGTTTATTTTGACGAAGGATGTGGGGGTCATCTCATGTGTAATGGGTATCGATAGGTTTCTTCGGATATTATCTCATCTCTAGAGCTCACAAACATCCGGGTGAAATAGATAAAAAAGGTATCTTTTGCAAAAAAAAGCGTTCAACTGTTCAACCTGCATCCAAAACTTGTGAAGAAATAACACTTATTGTGCTTTGCAAGAAATGATCTTTAAGAATTAGTTTTTGAGTATCGATTGTTATACATGTTGGCTACGGATGACATGTCACTTTGTTATTGTCAACAGCTGGCTATACTATTAAGTAATATTAACCATGCCCTTATACACCTAGACGGAGGGATTAAATCAGGATGACTTGCAAGGGGGCAGAGGAGATGTAAGAAATGGTTCATCGTGAGTCTTTCACCAGTACTGTAGTAAAAATTCATCCATGGAAGATTCTAGACTAAACCATAAGTGGATACACTTTTATTCATGTGCGATACTCCAATAGAGCAAGATCATGCATGGAAGTCTCCACATGCTTAGACAGCGGATTACATTGAGGGAAGACTAATGATCAACATTTAACTTGATAATGCGTATTTTTTTTAGAAGAACAGGGAGGCTCCTCCCCGGTTCCATTATCAAATGAAACCCAAAGTGTCTTACATCAGCTCACTGAGAGGAGCAGTTAAAAGGAAGGACTGCGGCGAAAGCCACTCAAGTTTAACGACAAGCTTACAGAATCAAAAGCGGCAAAGACACGCGCCATAAGCTCCCACACACACACTACATGTTTTCTAAGTGCACTTGATAATGCATATGTCCAGGTGAACCTCCTTGGAGTCCCCGTGCACCGAGTCGGCGGGTAAAGGATAGAACGGATGCCATGGGTTTTCCAAGTCCACATTGGCGGGATAGTCCCAGCTCCTCAGATTCCAAGTCTGTCCGATGAGGCCGGTTTCGCCGCCCACGTGACCCGGAGGGGTAGTAACATTGACCTTGCACCCGTACATCTGCCTGGTGTCAGAGTCAGCGTCAGCGGCGACGCCCCTGACGCACACTACAAAGATGGGGCGGCGGCCTGCGCGGGCCTCGCCGGTGCCCACGATCAAGAGGAAGACGATGTCGTACTTGATGTTCTCCGCCAAGGGCCAGCAGTGACCGCTGCACGCATCCGTGAGGTGATGCACCATGTCCGCCGGCGAGCCACAAAATGGCATCGGGCACTCATAGCAGTGGACGAAGGGCTCCTTGGCGGCATCGACCAGGCCATCCATGAAACGGGAGTGGCTGTAGGGGACGTTGCGCCAGTTGAATATATGAGCAAGTTACTACGAGATTTAATCCGAATAAGCACAAAATAAATCATGACGGCTATAACAGAGATGAAACTAATCATGTGGACTAGCATAGTAGTAGGATACAGAGTAGAAACATGAATTCTACCACAATTTCGAACAGGAAGGACAGAAACACATACAGTGCAACGGGAGTAGCACCGTTGGCGTTGAGGTTGTCGCCCATGTCGTTGAGGAAGAGGTTGTCGAGGTTGGGGAAGAAGTCGTCGTCGGTGAAGTCGTGGCTGCCAGTAGTCGCGAGAGTGTGCTCCCCAGATTTCAACAGCGCCCGCAGAATGGAGCGCAGGAGGGAGTGGCTATAGGGGGGACGTTGCGGCCGCCGAATGGAGCGCAGGAGTAGCACACGAAACAGTAGATGGTGTCCTTACTAGTACTCCCTAGTCTCTATCTATCTATATCTATATATATCTACTCTTATAGAAAACCGAGTTGGTGATGATGGTGTGCCGTGCAATGCACAGGAATCTTGCTATTTTTTTGCATATAAGTCCAAACACCACGTAGACACGGTCTTTGAGCACGCTTTGTAGTCGTTCCACGATCGGGCATCGAAGTTTGTAACTATTTTAGATTAGAATATACTACCTCCATCCGGGTATATTAGTCCCACAGAACAAAACACTAGGACCAAGGCAGCCACAGTAAACTGCATGCACGCATTTAGATAGTAATTAACTGAATCGATTTATGTGGCTGCCTTTACATGCTCTGCGCTAATTGGTCGGACACTTCTTCGACATTAACTAATAGCGCAGATTAAAAGGCTGCATGTGCCGCGCCATAATTACTGCCCAGCACGCACTGGCCGGCCTCGTGCACGCATGCATGTGGCCTCTTCGGCGCGCGGGACGCGGTGGCGTGACCCGTTCTTGGCCAATTAGAGAGAGAAAGGCCCTATTGATTGTGCATTGGAAAATACATCAGGGCCTTGTATTTACGGACGTGGCTCAGGGACTCAGCAGCCTAAAAATCCCGGACGGAGGTAGTACTACTCCTCCGGTACTAGTAGTAGAGCAGAGTCCTACTCTACTACTCTACTCTAGAAAGCTAGGGCATAGTATTGTAGTAGGTACTGTAGGGAGTACCAGTACTGTGATCACTCAAGCAAGTTGTCTGGCATCGATATGACCCTACGCTGCTGGTATGTGTCTCGTAAGTCAAGCGGTGTGCTGTAGTCATCATCACCTGTCCACTTCCCGCAGCACATATTCTCTTCTCCATCTTTGTCTGCACATAATCTCATCCAAGCTTCCATCCCCGCTAAGGCGCCTCCCCCCCCCCTCGTCCAAAACCCAAGCACTAACAATGGCAGAACCGAGCAGCGTCCTCTGAAAGAGTGGCTGGAATTTGCTCCCCATAGAGGTAATCAAGCTCATTGTTTCGTGTGTGGACAATCTCAGTACCATGCCGCTCGCCGCGTGCTTGTCAGGGCTGTACCGTTTACTCAAAGCCCTCAGGCCGGAGCTTTTTAAGCCAGCTCCTTGCTTGCTGATGCCGCCTGATCTTCAGAAACGGTGTGTCACGCAGCATAACGATTGTAGGGTGGCGAGCCTCAACCCCCTTCACTGTGATCCGATCCCCGTCAGCCTCAGCTACATTAACGGTATGTACTGGGTCAGCATGAACACGTCTTGGATGGTGCTCGTCGACGGTCGCGGCAGCTGGATGCTCGTGGAGGTCTACACCCGGTGATTGATCCCCCTTCCTTCGATTAACACTACACTGCTTTGGCACCGCGGCCCAGAATACTCGGAATCTTACAGTAGCCAACATGATACCAAGTTTGATTTGCTCAAGGTTGTAATCTGCCAAATGCCCACAAGATCTGGGAATTATAAAGATTTCAAGCTAATTGCATTCTTCAACCGCGGTCTCTCCTATCTGACAGGTCACTGCGGTAAGTGGATAAATCTACATGTCCATCGCAGGATCATACATCCTCCATGGTTCATTGATGCCATTGAACACAAGGGCTTCATTTACGTTGTCGACTCCTTCTATGGCTGGACGTATTGCTGGCCTACTCCAGTCATCGCTACAAACGGCTGTTACAGCAGTATGTTACTTTCCTATGATATCATGATGGCTTGCTTATATTACTGTCAACATTTACTGAAAAAATATTCATGCTCATAACATGATGTTCTTAAGATTGACTAAATCAAGAGCCCTTTTTTATTTGACTCCAACTTGATATGATGTTGTAGGCCGCCTGGTGTCCCTACCCTTCCTAATCCCAGAACCTTTTGAAAGAAAAGCGGCATGGCAGTTGCAGGTGGTTCCTGGCTCGATCAGATGACGGCGAAAGATTGATGATCGTTCGCACGTACCGGACATGTTGTTTCGCGGAATACAATCACAGTCACTGCAAGGTCTTTGAGCAGGATCCCAGCTTCTCTGGGCCTTCAGGAATTTTTGACTGGAGGCTGGTAAGTAGCCTTGGCACACGCTCTCTGTTTGTCAGACTGAATTATCCGATTAACCAGGAGATAACCGATGGCAAGGATCATGATGGCAGCACGGTTTCGTTCATCGGGCAAAACTGTGTGTACACAGCGTACCATGCGTCTCTGCATGCACCATACCCTGATATGTGCCGCCACGCTCTGCAGCCCAAAGTAGGAGAGAGGGTCGCAAGTATCAGACTCCGACCTGCTGGCTGAAGTTTCCCCGTCAGGCACCCATCTGGTTCAAGCCATCAGCCAATCTCCACAGCTTAATAAATAGTAACGTCTAACTGAGCCAGTTGGTTAGATGCGTACACTTGGTGTAGTAGGATCTTTATTTAGTTTCATGCATACACTTGTTCTTTTTTGGTAGCCCTTTTGTAATGATGGCTGATGTTTGGTTTGGAAGAGAGAGTTGTGTCTTCACTCTTCTGGCCTGCTTACTACTTCTGTTGCACCCCCAGCCCTGGTTGCTACTGCTGCTGTTTTCAATGTACAATCGGTAGTATATTTCGTCTGTGGGTTGAATATAAATGTGTTGTTAGAATGACAAACACAATGTTTTGGAAGTCGTTGCACGGTTCGATCCTTTAGTGCCCCGTATCGTACGTAGCTCATACTATTTTTCGTACGGAACACATTTTCCACTTGTTGATAACATGCAGCCCACTGATGAAGGCCCAATAGAGAAGCCCATAATTAACTGGAAGGGATGCTGAAAGAACATGCGATGCCCCCATGTTTGGTTTTGGTAATTGATGACAATCTCTATGGACTAATGGTTGCCTTGAGTTATATTTGAAGGTTTTGTCCATAGGCTTTTCTTGAAGTCCATGTGTTGGTTTCAAGGAGTTTATGAGCTGACCAAGGTGCTATTAAGGAATTATCCAAAGAGTGGTCATGTTAGTGTTGACCTTATTGCAAGCATGTCTTGAAGAAGAAGATTGTGTGATCATTCATGTTTGCCTTCAAGACATCATCCAAATGAAGAGAGTTGGAAAGATTCAAGGTTGATCAAGACTAAGTCAAGAGTGAATCAAGTTGATCAACTCACATAGCGTAGAAGATGTACCAAGAGGGATCAAGTGATCCCATGGTATGGTAAGCATTGTACATTGCACTTTGTGTACTAACCCATGGTCTATGTGCGAGTTCTATGTGGGGTTAGGTACGTGTCCATGGGCTTGCATCAAGAGGAAGATATCATACAACCCATGGAAAGGATGACATCAACTGGTGATCGCCATCATGATTGCCGTGTGCAAGTTCAAGTGGAGCATCACGAAGAGATCAAGTGCTTGAATCTTGCCATCCTTTGTGGTGTCAATGGTCTTGTGAAGATGTGTCGAAGAGAGGCTCACCCATAGTGGTCTATGGGGGAGCAATCATCTAGTCTTCATCGATCCAACGCAATCAAGAAAGGTGGTCCAACTTGAGGGAGTCAAGATCATCATCACCTAGCTCAAGTGGACCATGTGCAAGGCAGAGGTTTGCCCTTGATAGTTTTTCTCTTTTACCGGTCTCGTGGTGGTAGTTGGGAGAAGGAGTTATAGGATCGTTTGCCATACTATCAAGGAGGGCTCTCAAGTTGGTAGCTTGATCGTATTGTTAGTAGAGAGCTCAAACCATTGCATCCTTGCATCATGTTTCTTGGTTCTTGTTTGGTTCTCTTTGTGGGTCTTAGAGCTTATGGTCATCTTGATGACAAGCTTGAGTTCATCGAAAACGGAGTTCGCATGCGTCTTCAATGATGTTTTCGGTGTTGGAGATTTCACCGGTCTTTTCCAAGGAAGGGTTCTCACCATTTTCTTATGGGCTTTTTCTCATTTGCTTCTTATTGATATTTCTATCAATATTGTGTTAGCCCTTGTTGCTAGCTTTCCAACAAACTTGGTTTCTTCAAATTCGGAGCTCGTATGCGAAAGTTGTGGCTATTTTGATATTGCCTGTTTTACATAGAGAGGTTGTACCGCCCCGTAGAGAGGTTGTACCGGTTGACCGGTACAACCGGTGTTTGGAGCGGTTGTACCGCTCCAGAATTGGTCCGGAGGTTGTTTAGGCCATGTACCGCTCTACCTCCGGACTAGTTTCTGTTTTGGAGCGGTTCTTGGGCGGTTGTTGACCGGTTTTACCGGTTTAACCGGTACTACCGGTTCCCCGGCCTGTTGTACCGCTTAGAGCTTTTCCCAGGTTGGTTTTTCCTCTGTTTTGGCCGGTTGTACCGGTTCGTGCACCGGTTGTACTGGTCCTACAGCTTTCTGCACATAACGGGCAGATTCGTGGGGACCTATTTAAGGGGGTCTTCTTCCCCAATGGTTCCTTATCCCTTGAGCTCGTTTTTGCCCCCATTGTTGACCTTCCTTGAGCTTTCTACTCTCAATCCCTCCATGGATTCTTGCTAGTTTTTGAGGGAAAAGAGAGAGGAGATCTAGATCCACACTTCCACCAATCACTTTCTCCTTTATGTGAGGGGAACCCCTTGGATCTAGATCTTGGAGTTCTTGGTGTTCTCCTTCTTGTTCTTCCTCTCATCATCCTCCCTAGCATTAGTTGCTTCGGTGGGATTTGAGAGAGAAGGACTTGGGCACTCCGTGTTCCCTTGCCATTTCATTTGGTGCATCGGTTTGAGTTCTCCACGTGATACGTGGATGTTACAAGTTGAGAAGCTTATTACTCTTGGGTGCTTGGTGCCCTTGAGCTTGTTCCTCTTGGGTGCTTGGGCGCCCTAGACGGTAGGTGGTGTTCAGAGCTCAATCATTGTGCTGTAAAGCTCCAGGCAAGCGCCGGGGTCTCCAATTAGGTTGTGGAGATCGCCCCGAGCAATTTGACGGGTACCGGTGACCGCCCCCAAGGGTTGCCAAAGTGTACGGGTTCGGTGACCGCCCCCAAGGGTCGCCATTTGTACGGGTTCGGTGACCGCCCTCAAGGGTCCCTTAGTGGAATCACAGCATCTTGCATTGTGCGAGGGCGTGAGGAGATTATGGTGGCCCTAGTGGCTTCTTGGGGAGCACTGTGCCTCCACACCACTCCAAACGGAGATTAGCATCCGCAAGGGTGTGAACTTCAGGATACATCGTCGTCTTCGCGTGCCTCGGTTATCTCTTATCCGAGCCCCTTTACTTATGCACTTTACGTTGTGATAGCCATATTGTTCTTTGTCATATATCTTGCTATCACATAGTTGCTTATCTTGCTTAGCATAAGTTGTTGGTGCACATAGGTGAGCCTAGTTGTTGTAGGTTTTGTGCTTGACAAATTAACCGTTAGGTTTATTCCGCATTTGTTCAAGCCTAAACCGTAATTATTTTAAAGCGCCTATTCACCCCACCCCCCCCTCTAGGCGACATCCACGATCTTTCGATTGGTATCAGAGCCTCGTCTCTCTTTATTAGGCTTTACCGCCTAGAGAGTAAAGATGTCGACTAGGGGATTAGGATTCTCTGACACTCTTAGTTTCGATGGCACAAATTTTGATGTTTGGGTAATTCGCATGCTTAATCTCTTTAGGGTCATGGACCCAAATTTAGAGAGAATTGTAGATATGGGTTTTTCTCCTCCAAAGGATCCCCAAAGATTATCTTTAGAGGATGAGAAAAACTCTTATCTCAATGCTCAAGCTTCTAATGTGCTTTTCGATGCATTGAGCAATGTAGTTATGTTTCAACTCATGCCGTTCTGAGATGCTCATGAGTTGTGGACGAAGCTTCAAGATAAATATGGTGTGTCCAAGATTTGTGGGGATGATTGTTCTCCCTCCACCTCCGGTCGTATAGTCTTCTCAACTTCTTCTACTTCACCTACATGTGGTTTGCCACAAGGTAATGATATGGTGAGTAGTGTTGGTCATTGCAATGATGATAGTATGCTTATTGTGGATGATCCTTCATCACTATATTATTGCAATGCTTCTTCTTTGGGTTTTAACACTTCGAGCACTCCAAATGTTTCACATGCTTGTGTTGATAGTCCTTGCATATCATGTAGAAATTGCTTGACTAAATCTCATTATGATATGCTTTCTATGTCTTGTTGCCATGATAAAAATGCATCTATTTCCTTGAATTATTGTGCTAACAATGTAGAGGAAACCCAACACTCCACGGAACAAGATGTGGTGTTTAATGGTGCCTCAAGGGATCCTACATCATCATCTATTGCTTTTTGCCTTATGGCTAAGGCGTCAAAGGTATCTCCTACTTTGTACCCCAATATGTCTCTTGATGATGATGTTGATGATAATGATGAAGAGAATGATAATGTTGCCTCCTTAAAAACTAAGGGGGAAATGATTTTTGAAGCTCTTCATAAAAATAAAATGCTCGTTCCAACTTCATGGAAATAATGTCCATTGCCATTGATGGCAAGAAATACATTGAGGAGTTGGAATCTCATCTAGAGTAGCATGAGGCCACCATTGAGAAAATGGAAGCTCATGGGCATGATTACGCAAATGAGATCGCGGAGCTATCTCAAGCTCTTGAACATGAACAAACCACCTCCGAATCTCTTGAGGAGACTTTTGCTCTAGAATTGTCTAGAGTGAAGGAATCTACTGATAGAGCTCTTGAGGTGGCCAATGTTTTTGAAACTAAAAATGCTAAGCTTGAAGTTGCTCATGCTAGACTCCTTGAGGATTTTGAGCACCTCGAAAATGGCTCAAGGGTCATCAAGGGTGAGCTCATCAAACTCACCGAGTCTCACGCTCAACTTGAAGCTTCTTATTTAGAAGAGCTTGCCAAGTTGCCTTCTCCTCTTGTTGTTAATGATGATGCCTGTGCTACTAATTCTATTACTTGTGAAGCATCCATTTTGAAGGAGAATGTTGAGCTACGGGCTCAACTTGAGGTGCTATCTAGTAATTATGGGAAATTGGAAGAAAGTCATGAAAAGCTCTCAAGCTCTCATGATGATCTTCTAGTATCCCATAGTGTGCTAAAGATAGCTCATGAGGCCATGATTGTTAAGGTAACATCTAGTGAGCCTCATGTGGATACTAGCACTACTTCTAGTCAAAATAGTATATTGACATGTACATATTGTGATGAATTGCATTCCTTGCCTTGTTGCTCTAATGATGAAGCTTATACTTCCTCTAGTACTTGTGTTGAGACTAACCATGTAGAGGAAATCAAAGAGCTCAAGGCCCAAGTCACTTCTTTGAAGAAAGACTTGGAAAAGTGTCATCAAGGGAAATCCACACTCAAAATATCTTGAGTGTGCAAAAATCCCCCAATGACAAAGGTGGACTTGGACTCAACTCCAATAAGAAGAAGAAGTCCAAGGTGAACAAAAGGAAGGGCCAAGAACAAGTCAAGAATTCGGCCAAGATTGTTTGCTTCAAGTGCAAAGTCGAAGGGCATCATGTCAGATCTTGCCCATTGAAGAAGAAGGCCATTAGTGTCAAGCAACAAGGGAAGAGGGCACAAGTTCAATATCATGCTCAACATCAAGTTGAAGAAAGGCCTCTTCCCAAGAAGACTCAAGTTAATGCTTCTCAAATTGAGAAATCAAGTGAGAAGAAAGTGAAGAGTAGACGTTGCTACTTATGTCGTGAGAAAGGTCACGTCGCTTCTTCATCCACTAGTGGTAACTTATCCAACCCAATTATTATTGATGATATCTATTCTATTGGTAAGGATAAGGTTGGCAATGTGTTTGCCAAGTTTGTTGGTACTCAAAGTGGTGTCCAGAAAAGAACCATTTGGGTAGCCAAGCCTATTGTGACTAACCTCTTAGGACCCAACTTGGTTGGGGACCAACAAGCTCAAACTTGATCAATAGGTTTTGTTGGAGGTCATTGGAGACTTGGCTACATTATGAAGAATTAAGGGGGCTTCATCATTCTTGTTGTCTCAAGCCAATTCAATTGGATTGTCAAGTTTCTATCTTATATCCAATGTGCCTCCTTGTGGTAAGTTGTACTTAAATTGTTTACATTGAAAGTTACTTGCCCCCTTGCTTGTTTTGGTTTTGTTCCTTGCACGTGTTTGTATATGTTGTGATTCCAACTTGCTTATCTTGAGCAATCAAGTATGTGTGTGTTGGTTTGCACATCATGTACGCGTGTGTCGTGCGTTGAGCCTTTATGCTTCTTGTTTGTATCCTAGTTGGCTCGTGTGAGAAATTAATGGAACATCCCATTTTGGGGGAGTGATGTGCTTTGTGCACCTCACAATCCTATAAATGTGTGTACATGAGGAATACCATCTAGTATTGATATTAAAAGATTATCTAGTCGCTAGGTGGTATATCTCTCATGAGAAATTCAAATTCTAAATAGTCCATTAATTATATCTTGTTTGTTCCTCTTATTGCCTCTTGTTAAGTTCTTATTGGTATCACATTATGGGGGAGTAATATGCTAAGTGCATATTACAAGCCTAGAAAATGTGTACATTTGAGATATTGTCACCTAGAATTGATATTGTAAATTATCTTGTTCCTAGGTGGCATATTAGCTCTACAAGTTGCAATTTGCGTGTGTTTGGTGTTAAGATGATGTTGGATATCATTGTTATCTACCAACGGGAATTATTTCCAAATACTTCTTGTATTTTGACAATTGGTACTCACTTATGTGTGGTAGAAATTATTGATCATCTTCACGTTGGCGTTTGCTTTTTATTTGCCTTATCTCTTGCCAAGTTTGTGTCAACTCCCATTGTCTTCCCTACCACTTGTGGATCTTTTTTATTTCTTGTTCTTGTCTAGTGTTTTCTAGATATAGTGAAAGTTATGATCCCACCTTGTGCATTTTGTATTCAAATGCAAATCCTATGTAATGCACAACTTGTGGGGGAGCTATTCTATTTTCTCTAAAATGCTCATCTTGTGATCCTCATCAAGTGTGTTTTGGTGGAAGGCCAGCCATTTCTTTTTGGTACTTTGTGCCATCATGAAACTTTGTTGAGAGCTTGGTTTTCTTGGAACCATCCTCTCTTTGGGAGTTTGACATCTTTATTTTCGTGTGTATCAATGGATATTTCATTCCTTGATGTATCTTTTATGGACATCCTCCAAGTGATGATTTATTCATTTGGTATCTTTTCTTCGCTCGGTATTTCTTTGTATTTTGGTCTCGGTTCTTGAAAGTCTTGAGCATGCATATTTACTTCTTGTAGTTTCTTTGGCATGCTTTCTTTCTTTGACTCAATATATAGGGGAAACTCCACCTAGCCTCAATTTGGATGAGATGTGCATGAAATTCATTTTCATATCTATATGCACATATTTATGTGGAGTTTGTCCTATGTATTGGTGTTTCTAACTATGTGGTCCCAATGAGTTTGGGTACCGTTTAGTTTGTGTTGTTCTTCTAGGAACATTTGGAGATGCATTGGATGCTCGGCTCACTCACAAGGAAGGTGTTTCCACCATATGCTTATTGGAGTCAAGCTAGGATGATCAATGAACTGCCATCTACCTTTAATTGGTATCTACTACATCCTTCCAATGGTATCTCGGTAACAAGTATCATCATCTACTTCATGCACACATCTCTTGCATCAACCTTGTGTAGGTTGTATCATGGCATGTATTCATTCTTTCTTGTGATACTTGTTTCCTTTCTCAAAGCATCCCAACTATGATCTCATGTTGCTAGTTGTGATGTCTTTGATGGTTGTGTGGTAGGAATTCATTTATATACAATAAGACCATATCTAGCCATGTGCTATGCTTCCAAGCAAATATCTTATTGGTATATGTATGACTTCCTTTTGGATATCTTATTCCTTTGTGTTGTAACTATGTCGAGTCTACATCTTTCTTTGTAGACATATATCATCATGATTTCGTCTACCTAGAACCTTATACACCTGAGAGAAATTACATCTCTAGACGATATCCTTTCTTTCACGTCCACCTTGTCTTTCTTTTGCTATTTCTTTGGTGGCTCCGTGAAAGATCTTGTCTTGAGTGCGGGTCTTATCTCATTGCATCTTGATGCACTCTTTTGTGGTGAAGATTTTTTTTCCTCATGCTTGTCTTGACGAGGCCTTTGCCATCTTAATTGGTATCCCTTGTCTTGATGAGGCTTTCATTTTCTATCTTCACCACGGGTTGTCACAAGCATAGGTTCTCTTCTGCTTATTAGTAAGCTTGTGAACCCATTTGCCAATTGTGTGTGAGAATGATAGGCCTTGCACCGTGTGTCTCATTCTTTCAAGACTATGTTGATGCTTAATGCTCATCCTAATTTTAGTCTTCTCAAATGCTTCATCATGACTCACACACATTATTTTGGTTGAGCCTATTCTTAAGTTGCCTCTTTCACTTGTTGCTCAACCATGTGTTTGTTGCAAGTACTAGGCTTAGTTTCCTATATGCTCACTTGCACTTGTTGTAAGTTTCTATTGATTTTGGGGGAGCTATGATCCTATTTTGTGCACTTTGTATCCAAATACAAAAATTCTTGATGTGCAGAAATCATGGGGAGCTTCTCTAGTTTCTTTAGAACACTGCTCCGCTCTTATCATAATATCCTTTATTCATGTGGCTCGTAGGATCATTGGCCTAGTTGGTTCAATTGGTATCTTTTGATAGCTTGCTTCAATTGGTATCTTTTGGTTGCTTGATTGCTTGTTTCTCTCTTTGATTATGTCTTTGTGGCATATCTTCCTTTTGCAATCTTTGGGCCTCAATATAGTTTGTCTTCCTCCAAGTATTTACCGTTGGATATGTGTATTGCATTCCACTCTCTTGTTGAGAAATACACAATTTATGGAGGAACACATTTTATATTGGCCTTCTAAGCTTTTAGCCCATTTTGGCAATCGATGCCAATGGGGGAGAAGTTCCAGAGAGTTTTGTGGAGAAGTTTAGAGAGTTGTCTCCTCTTGCTTTGGTTTTGTTCCTTAGCATTTGCATCTCATTCCCATGCACTATTGGTTGTTGCATTGCATGGTGATGCATAATTCCTTATATAAACTCTCTTGAAAGTGATTGTCATCAATTACCAAAATGGGGGAGATTGAAAGAACATGCGATGCCCCCATGTTTGGTTTTGGTAATTGATGACAATCTCTATGGACTAATGGTTGCCTTGAGTTATATTTGAAGGTTTTGTCCATAGGCTTTTCTTGAAGTCCATGTGTTGGTTTCAAGGAGTTTATGAGCTGACCAAGGTGCTATTAAGGAATTATCCAAAGAGTGGTCATGTGAGTGTTGACCTTATTGCAAGCATGTCTTGAAGAAGAAGATCGTGTGATCATTCATGTTTGCCTTCAAGACATCATCCAAATGAAGAGAGTTGGAAAGATTCAAGGTTGATCAAGACTAAGTCAAGAGTGAATCAAGTTGATCAACTCACAAAGCGTAGAAGATGTACCGAGAGGGATCAAGTGATCCCATGGTATGGTAAGCATTGTCCATTGCACTTTGTGTACTAACCCATGGTCTATGTGAGAGTTCTATGTGGGGTTAGGTACGTGTCCATGGGCTTGCGTCAAGAGGAAGATATCATACAACCCATGGAAAGGATGACATCAAGTGGTGATCGTCATCATGATTGCCGTGTGCAAGTTCAAGTGGAGCATCACGAAGAGATCAAGTGCTTGAATCTTTCCATCCTTTGTGGTGTCAATGGTCTTGTGAAGATGTGTCGAAGAGAGGCTCACCCATAGTGGTCTATGCGGGAGCAATCATCTAGTCTTCATCGAGCCAACGCAATCAAGAAAGGTGGTCCAACTTGAGTGAGTCAAGATCGTCATCATCTAGCTCAAGTGGACCATGTGCAAGGTTTGCCCTTGATAGTTTTTCTCTTTTACCGGTCTCGTGGTGGTAGTTGGGAGACCGGGTTATAGGATCGTTTGTCGTACTATCAAGGGGGGCTCTCAAGTTGGTAGCTTGATCGTATCGTTAGTAGAGAGCTCAAACCATTGCATCCTTGCATCATGTTTCTTGGTTCTTGTTTGGTTCTCTTTGTGGGTCTTAGAGCTTATGGTCATCTTGATGACAAGCTTGAGTTCATCGAAAACGGAGTTCGCATGCGTCTTCAATGATGTTTTCGGTGTTGGAGATTTCACCGGTATTTTCCAAGGAAGGGTTCTCACCATTTTCTTATGGTCTTTTTCTCATTTGCTTCTTATTGATATTTCTATCAAGATTGTGTTAGCCCTTGTTGCTAGCTTTCCAACAAACTTGGTTTCTTCAAATTCGGAGCTCGTATGCGAAAGTTGTGGCTGTTTTGATATTGCCTGTTTTACATAGAGAGGTTGTACCGCCCCGTAGAGAGGTTGTACCGGTTGACCGGTACAACCGGTGTTTGGAGCGGTTGTACCGCTCCAGAATTGGTCCCGAGGTTGTTTCGGCCATGTACCGCTCTACCTCCGGACTAGTTTCTGTTTTGGAGCGGTTCTTGGGCGGTTGTTGACCAGTTTTACCGGTTTAACCGGTACTATCGGTTCCCCGGCCTGTTGTACCGCTTAGAGCTTTTCCCAGGTTGGTTTTTCCTCTGTTTTGGCCGGTTGTGCCGGTTCGTGCACCGGCAGTACCGGTCCTACAGCTTTCTGCACATAACGGGCAGATTCGTGGGGACCTATTTAAGGGGGTCTTCTTCCCCAATGGTTCCTTATCCCTTGAGCTCGTTTTTGCCCCCATTGTTGACCTTCCTTGAGCTTGCTACTCTCAATCCCTCCATGGATTCTTGCTAGTTTTTGAGGGAAAAGAGAGAGGAGATCTAGATCCACACTTCCACCAATCACTTTCTCCTCTATGTGAGGTGAACCCCTTGGATCTAGATCTTGGAGTTCTTGGTGTTCTCCTTCTTGTTCTTCCTCTCATCTTCCTCCCTAGCATTAGTTGCTTCGGTGGGATTTGAGAGAGAAGGACTTGGGCACTCCGTGTGCCCTTGCCATTGCATTTGGTGCATCAGTTTGAGTTCTCCACGTGATACGTGGATGTTACAAGTTGAGAAGCTTATTACTCTTGGGTGCTTGGCCGCCCTAGACGGTTGGTGGTGTTCAGAGCTCAATCATTGTGGTGTAAAGCTCCGGGCAAGCGCCGGGGTCTCCAATTAGGTTGTGGAGATCGCCCCGAGCAATTTGACGGGTACCGGTGACCGCCCCCAAGGGTTTCCAAAGTGTACGGGTTCGGTGACCGCCCCCAAGGGTCGCCATTTGTACGGGTTCGGTGACCGCCCTCAAGGGTCCCTTAGTGGAATCACGGCATCTTGCATTGTGCGAGGGCGTGAGGAGATTATGGTGGCCCTAGTGGCTTCTTGGGAAGCACTGTGCCTCCACACCGCTCCAAATGGAGATTAGCATCCGCAAGGGTGTGAACTTCGGGATACATCGTCGTCTTCGCGTGCCTTGGTTATCTCTTACCCGAGCCCCTTTACTTATGCACTTTACGTTGTGGTAACCATATTGTTCTTTGTCATATATCTTGCTATCACATAGTTGCTTATCTTGCTTAGCATAAGTTGTTGGTGCACATAGGTGAGCCTAGTTGTTGTAGGTTTTGTGCTTGACAAATTAACCGTTAGGTTTATTCCGCATTTGTTCAAGCCTAAACCGTAATTATTTTAAAGCGCCTATTCACCCCACCCCCCCTCGAGGCGACATCCACGATCTTTTGATTGGTATCAGAGCCTCGTCTCTCTTTATTAGGCTTTACCGCCTAGAGAGTAAAGATGTCGACTAGGGGATTAGGATTCTCTGACACTCTTAGTTTCGATGGCACAAATTTTGATGTTTGGGTAATTCGCATGCTTAATCTCTTTAGGGTCATGGACCCAAATTTAGAGCGAATTGTAGATATGGGTTTTTCTCCTCCAAAGGATCCCCAAAGATTATCTTTAGAGGATGAGAAAAACTCTTATCTCAATGCTCAAGCTTCTAATGTGCTTTTCGATGCATTGAGCAATGTAGTTATGTTTCAACTCATGTCGTTCTGAGATGCTCATGAGTTGTGGACGAAGCTTCAAGATAAGTATGGTGTGTCCAAGATTTGTGGGGATGATTGTTCTCCCTCCACCTCCGGTCGTATAGTCTTCTCAACTTCTTCTACTTCACCTACATGTGGTTTGCCACAAGGTAATGATATGGTGAGTAGTGTTGGTCATTGCAATGATGATAGTATGCTTATTGTGGATGATCCTTCATCACTATATTATTGCAATGCTCCTTCTTTGGGTTTTAACACTTCGAGCACTCCAAATGTTTCACATGCTTGTGTTGATAGTCCTTGCATATCATGTAGAAATTGCTTGACTAAATCTCATTATGATATGCTTTCTATGTCTTGTTGCCATGATAAAAATGCATCTATTTCCTTGAATTATTGTGCTAACAATGTAGAGGAAACCCAACACTCCACGGAACAAGATGTGGTGTTTAATGGTGCCTCAAGGGATCCTACATCATCATCTATTGCTTTTTGCCTTATGGCTAAGGCGTCAAAGGTATCTCCTACTTTGTACCCCAATATGTCTCTTGATGATGATGTTGATGATAATGATGAAGAGAATGATAATGTTGCCTCCTTAAAAACTAAGGGGGAAATGATTTTTGAAGCTCTTCATAAAAATAAAATGCTCGTTCCAACTTCATGGAAATAATGTCCATTGCCATTGATGGCAAGAAATACATTGAGGAGTTGGAATCTCATCTAGAGTAGCATGAGGCCACCATTGAGAAAATGGAAGCTCATGGGCGTGATTACGCAAATGAGATCGCGGAGCTATCTCAAGCTCTTGAACATGAACAAACCACCTCTGAATCTCTTGAGGAGACTTTTGCTCTAGAATTGTCTAGAGTGAAGGAATCTACTGATAGAGCTCTTGAGGTGGCCAATGTTTTTGAAACTAAAAATGCTAAGCTTGAAGTTGCTCATGCTAGACTCCTTGAGGATTTTGAGCACCTCGAAAATGGCTCAAGGGTCGTCAAGGGTGAGCTCATCAAACTCACCGAGTCTCACGCTCAACTTGAAGCTTCTTATTTAGAAGAGCTTGCCAAGTTGCCTTCTCCTCTTGTTGTTAATGATGATGCCTGTGCTACTAATTCTATTACTTGTGAAGCATCCATTTTGAAGGAGAATGTTGAGCTACGGGCTCAACTTGAGGTGCTATCTAGTAATTATGGGAAATTGGAAGAAAGTCATGAAAAGCTCTCAAGCTCTCATGATGATCTTCTAGTATCCCATAGTGTGCTAAAGATAGCTCATGAGGCCATGATTGTTAAGGTAACATCTAGTGAGCCTCATGTGGATACTAGCACTACTTCTAGTCAAAATAGTATATTGACATGTGCTAGTCCTTGTAATTCATCTACTCACAATGTTGGTACATATTGTGATGAATTGCATTCCTTGCCTTGTTGCTCTAATGATGAAGCTTATACTTCCTCTAGTACTTGTGTTGAGACTAACCATGTAGAGGAAATCAAAGAGCTCAAGGCCCAAGTCACTTCTTTGAAGAAAGACTTGGAAAAGTGTCATCAAGGGAAATCCACACTCAAAATATCTTGAGTGTGCAAAAATCCCCCAATGACAAAGGTGGACTTGGACTCAACTCCAATAAGAAGAAGAAGTCCAAGGTGAACAAAAGGAAGGGCCAAGAACAAGTCAAGAATTCGGCCAAGATTGTTTGCTTCAAGTGCAAAGTCGAAGGGCATCATGTCAGATCTTGCCCATTGAAGAAGAAGGCCATTAGTGTCAAGCAACAAGGGAAGAGGGCACAAGTTCAATATCATGCTCAACATCAAGTTGAAGAAAGGCCTCTTCCCAAGAAGACTCAAGTTAATGCTTCTCAAATTGAGAAATCAAGTGAGAAGAAAGTGAAGAGTAGACGTTGCTACTTATGTCGTGAGAAAGGTCACGTCGCTTCTTCATGCACTAGTGGTAACTTATCCAACCCAATTATTATTGGTGATATCTATTCTATTGGTAAGGATAAGGTTGGCAATGTGTTTGCCAAGTTTGTTGGTACTCAAAGTGGTGTCAAGAAAAGAACCATTTGGGTAGCCAAGCCTATTGTGACTAACCTCTTAGGACCCAACTTGGTTGGGGACCAACAAGCTCAAACTTGATCAATAGGTTTTGTTGGAGGTCATTGGAGACTTGGCTACATTATGAAGAATTAAGGGGGCTTCATCATTCTTGTTGTCTCAAGCCAAGTCAATTGGATTGTCAAGTTTCTATCTTATATCCAATGTGCCTCCTTGCGGTAACTTGTACTTAAATTGTTTACATTGAAAGTTACTTGCCCCCTTGCTTGTTTTGGTTTTGTTCCTTGCACGTGTTGGTATATGTTGTGATTCCAACTTGCTTATCTTGAGGAATCAAGTATGTGTGTGTTGGTTTGCACATCATGTACGCGTGTGTCGTGCGTTGAGCCTTTATGCTTCTTGTTTGTATCCTAGTTGGCTCGTGTGAGAAATTAATGGAACATCCCATTTTGGGGGAGTGATGTGCTTTGTGCACCTCACAATCCTATAAATGTGTGTACATGAGGAATACCATCTAGTATTGATATTACAAGATTATCTAGTCGCTAGGTGGTATATCTCTCATGAGAAATTCAAATTCTAAATAGTCCATTAATTATCTCTTGTTTGTTCCTCTTATTGCCTCTTGTTAAGTTCTTATTGGTATCACATTATGGGGGAGTAATATGCTAAGTGCATATTACAAGCCTAGAAAATGTGTACATTTGAGATATTGTCACCTAGAATTGATATTGTAAATTATCTTGTTCCTAGGTGGCATGTTAGCTCTACAAGTTGCAATTTGTGTGTGTTTGGTGTGAAGATGATGTTGGATATCATTGCTATCTACCAACGGGAATTATTTCCAAATACTTCTTGTATTTTGACAATTGGTACTCACTTATGTGTGGTAGAAATTATTGATCATCTTCACGTTGGCGTTTGCTTTTTATTTGCCTTATCTCTTGCCAAGTTTGTGTCAACTCCCATTGTCTTCCCTACCACTTGTGGATCTTGTTTATTTCTTGTTCTTGTCTAGTGTTTTCTAGATATAGTGAAAGTGATGATCCCACCTTGTGCATTTTGTATTCAAATGCAAATCCTATGTAATGCACAACTTGTGGGGAGCTATTCTATTTTCTCTAAAATGCTCATCTTGTGATCCTCATCAAGTGTGTTTTGGTGGAAGGCAAGCCATTTCTTTTTGGTACTTTGTGCCATCATGAAACTTTGTTGAGAGCTTGGTTTTTTTGGAACCATCCTCTCTTTGGGAGTTTGACATCTTTATTTTCGTGTGTATCAATGGATATTTCATTCCTTGATGTATCTTTTATGGACATCCTCCAAGTGATGATTTATTCATTTGGTATCTTTTCTTCGCTCGGTATTTCTTTGTCTTTTGGTCTCGGTTCTTGAAAGTCTTGAGCATGCATATTTACTTCTTGTAGTTTCTTTGGCATGCTTTCTTTCTTTGACTCAATATATAGGGGAAACTCCACCTAGCCTCAATTTGGATGAGATGTGCATGAAATTCATTTTCATATCTATATGCACATATTTATGTGGAGTCTATCCTATGTATTGGTGTTTCTAACTATGTGGTCCCAATGAGTTTGGGTACCGTTTAGTTTGTGTTGTTCTTCTAGGAACATTTGGAGATGCATTGGATGCTCGGCTCACTCACAAGGAAGGTGTTTCCACCATATGCTTATTGGAGTCAAGCTAGGATGATCAATGAACTGCCATCTACCTTCAATTGGTATCTACTACATCCTTCCAATGGTATCTCGGTAACAAGTATCATCATCTACTTCATGCACACATTTCTTGCATCAACCTTGTGTAGGTTGTATCATGGCATGTATTCATTCTTTCTTGTGATACTTGTTTCCTTTCTCAAAGTATCCCACCTATGATCTCATGTTGCTAGTTGTGATGTCTTTGATGGTTGTGTGGTAGGAATTCATTTATATACAATAAGACCATATCTAGCCATGTGCTATGCTTCCAAGCAAATATCTTATTGGTATATGTATGACTTCCTTTTGGATATCTTATTCCTTTGTGTTGTAACTATGTCGAGTCTACATCTTTCTTTGTAGACATATATCATCATGATTTCGTCTACCTAGAACCTTATACACCTGAGAGAAATTACATCTCTAGACGATATCCTTTCTTTCATGTCCACCTTGTCTTTCTTTTGCTATTTCTTTGGTGGCTCCGTGAAAGATCTTGTCTTGAGTGCGGGTCTTATCTCATTGCATCTTGATGCACTCTTTTGTGGTGAAGATTTTTTTTCCTCATGCTTGTCTTGACGAGAGCTTTGCCATCTTAATTGGTATCCCTTGTCTTGATGAGGCTTTCATTTTCTATCTTCACCACGGGTTGTCACAAGCATAGGTTCTCTTCTGCTTATTAGTAAGCTTGTGAACCCATTTGCCAATTGTGTGTGAGAATGATAGGCCTTGCACCGTGTGCCTCATTCTTTCAAGACTATGTTGATGCTTAATGCTCATCCTAATTTTAGTCTTCTCAAATGCTTCATCATGACTCACACACATTATTTTGGTTGAGCCTATTCTTAAGTTGCCTCTTTCACTTGTTGCTCAACCATGTGTTTGTTGCAAGTACTAGGCTTAGTTTCCTATATGCTCACTTGCACTTGTTGTAAGTTTCTATTGATTTTGGGGGAGCTATGATCCTATTTTGTGCACTTTGTATCCAAATACAAAAATTCTTGATGTGCAGAAATCATGGGGAGCTTCTCTAGTTTCTTTAGAACACTGCTCCGCTCTTATCATAATATCCTTTATTCATGTGGCTCGTAGGATCATTGGCCTAGTTGGTTCAATTGGTATCTTTTGATAGCTTGCTTCAATTGGTATCTTTTGGTTGCTTGATTGCTTGTTTCTCTCTTTGATTATGTCTTTGTGGCATATCTTCCTTTTGCAATCTTTGGGCCTCAATATAGTTTGTCTTCCTCCAAGTATTTACCGTTGGATATGTGTATTGCATTCCACTCTCTTGTTGAGAAATACACAATTTATGGAGGAACACATTTTATATTGGCCTTCTAAGCTTTTAGCCCATTTTGGCAATCGATGCCAATGGGGGAGAAGTTTCAGAGAGTTTTGTGGAGAAGTTTAGAGAGTTGTCTCCTCTTGCTTTGGTTTTGTTCCTTAGCATTTGCATCTCATTCCCATGCACTATTGGTTGTTGCATTGCATGGTGATGCATAATTCCTTATATAAACTCTCTTGAAAGTGATTGTCATCAATTACCAAAATGGGGGAGATTGAAAGAACATGCGATGCCCCCATGTTTGGTTTTGGTAATTGATGACAATCTCTATGGACTAATGGTTGCCTTGAGTTATATTTGAAGGTTTTGTCCATAGGCTTTTCTTGAAGTCCATGTGTTGGTTTCAAGGAGTTTATGAGCTGACCAAGGTGCTATTAAGGAATTATCCAAAGAGTGGTCATGTGAGTGTTGACCTTATTGCAAGCATGTCTTGAAGAAGAAGATCGTGTGATCATTCATGTTTGCCTTCAAGACATCATCCAAATGAAGAGAGTTGGAAAGATTCAAGGTTGATCAAGACTAAGTCAAGAGTGAATCAAGTTGATCAACTCACAAAGCGTAGAAGATGTACCGAGAGGGATCAAGTGATCCCATGGTATGGTAAGCATTGTCCATTGCACTTTGTGTACTAACCCATGGTCTATGTGAGAGTTCTATGTGGGGTTAGGTACGTGTCCATGGGCTTGCGTCAAGAGGAAGATATCATACAACCCATGGAAAGGATGACATCAAGTGGTGATCGTCATCATGATTGCCGTGTGCAAGTTCAAGTGGAGCATCACGAAGAGATCAAGTGCTTGAATCTTGCCATCCTTTGTGGTGTCAATGGTCTTGTGAAGATGTGTCGAAGAGAGGCTCACCCATAGTGGTCTATGGGGGAGCAATCATCTAGTCTTCATCGAGCCAATGCAATCAAGAAAGGTGGTCCAACTTGAGGGAGTCAAGATCGTCATCATCTAGCTCAAGTGGACCATGTGCAAGCCAGAGGTTTGCCCTTGATAGTTTTTCTCTTTTACCGGTCTCGTGGTGGTAGTTGGGAGACCGGGTTATAGGATCGTTTGTCGTACTATCAAGGGGGGCTCTCAAGTTGGTAGCTTGATCGTATCGTTAGTAGAGAGCTCAAACCATTGCTTCCTTGCATCATGTTTCTTGGTTCTTGTTTGGTTCTCTTTGTGGGTCTTAGAGCTTATGGTCATCTTGATGACAATCTTGAGTTCATCGAAAACGGAGTTCGCATGCGTCTTCAATGATGTTTTCGGTGTTGGAGATTTCACTGTGTTTTCCAAGGAAGGGTTCTCACCATTTTCTTATGGGCTTTTTCTCATTTGCTTCTTATTGATATTTCTATCAAGATTGTGTTAGCCCTTGTTGCTAGCTTTCCAACAAACTTGGTCTCATCGAATTCGGAGCTCGTATGCGAAAGTTGTGGCTGTTTTCATATTGCCTGTTTTACATAGAGAGGTTGTACCGCCCCGTAGAGAGGTTGTACTGGTTGACTGGTACAACCGGTGTTTGGAGCGGTTTTACCGCTCCAGAATTGGTCCGGAGGTTGTTCCGGCCATGTACCGCTCTACCACCGGACTAGTTTCTGTTTTGGAGCGGTTCTTGGGCGGTTGTTGACCGGTTTTACCGGTTTAACCGGTACTACCGGTTCCCCGGGCTGTTGTACCGCTTAGAGCTTTTCCCAGGTTGGTTTTTTGTCTGTTTTGGCCGGTTGTACCGGTTCGTGCACCGGTTGTACCGGTCCTACAGCTTTCTCCACATAACACGCAGATTCGTGGGGACCTATTTAAGGGGGTCTTCTTCCCCAATGGTTCCTTATCCCTTGAGCTCATTTTTGCCCCCATTGTTGACCTTCCTTGAGCTTGCTACTCTCAATCCCTCCATGGATTCTTGCTAGTTTTTGAGGGAAAAGAGAGAGGAGATCTAGATCCTCACTTCCACCAATCACTTTCTCCTCTATGTGAGGGGAACCCCTTGGATCTAGATCTTGGAGTTCTTGGTGTTCTCCTTCTTGTTCTTCCTCTCATCTTCCTCCCTAGCATTAGTTACTTTGGTGGGATTTGAGAGAGAAGGACTTGGGCACTCCGTGTACCCTTGCCATTGCATTTGGTGCATCGGTTTGAGTTCTCCACGTGATACGTGGATGTTACAAGTTGAGAAGCTTATTACTCTTGGGTGCTTGGTGCCCTTGAGCTTGTTCCTCTTGGGTGCTTGGGCGCCCTAGACGGTTGGTGGTGTTCGAAGCTCAATCATTGTGGTGTAAAGCTCCGGGCAAGCGTCGGGATCTCCAATTAGGTTGTGGAGATCGCCCCGAGCAATTTGACGGGTACCGGTGACCGCCCCCAAGGGTTGCCAAAGTGTACGGGTTCGGTGACCACCCCCAAGGGTCACCATTTGTACGGGTTCGGTGACCGCCCTCAAGGGTCCCTTAGTGGAATCACGGCATCTTGCATTGTGCGAGGGCGTGAGGAGATTACGGTGGCCCTAGTGGCTTCTTGGGGAGCATTGTGCCTCCACACCGCTCCAAACAGAGATTAGCATCCGCAAGGGTGTGAACTTCGGGATACATCGTCGTCTCCGCGTGCCTCGGTTATCTCTTACCCGAGCCCCTTTACTTATGCACTTTACGTTGTGATAGCCATATTGTTCTTTGTCATATATCTTGCTATCACATAGTTGCTTATCTTGCTTAGCATAAGTTGTTGGTGCACATAGGTGAGCCTAGTTGTTGTAGGTTTTGTGCTTGACAAATTAACCGTTAGGTTTATTCCACATTTGTTCAAGCCTAAACCGTAATTATTTTAAAGCGCCTATTCACCCCCCACCTCTAGGCGACATCCACGATCTTTCAGACGCTCTCGCATGAATCCGGCCCAGGTACATGCTCATGGTCCCCTAAACATAAATAAGTAAATAAATAAATAAAGCTAAATGCTCATGCACCAGTTCTTTGGGAAAATAGGTTGCCCAGTATTTCTTTTTGAAGAATACCCAAGCTAGGCCTATTTGTTTTCTCCGAATTACTGGGTTGCAAATCTTTCAAGACCAGCAAATGGGATATTAGTTTTTTTTGAATTTTGTTCTTCACTGATATCTTATATGTATTTCATTGGATTTAACATGACATAGTACTAACTTATTTTTAAATTTGTTTTAGTATGGCTATTAATTTTTGGATTAAGAATATTTCGTTTCCTAGCAAAAATTTCCCACATATTTAGTTAATTTTTTCACCCTGGTACTGACCAGAAAATGGCCGGCAATTCTAAAAATGGAAAACGGGCTGCAATAAATTCCGTATGAATTAGAAAATGAGTAAAAATTATAAAAATAATAGCAAATGGGTTGTACACACCACAGATTCCGAGGCTGACTTGTTTACGCAAGGCTTTGTCAGTGAACACATGATCCTAGCCGCTGTGCTTCTTCAATCTCTGATCTTCCTGCTCCAGCCGCCTAAACTAGCGCCGGCGGGACTGCCTGCTCCCTCCTCTTGTGGCCCGCTGTGATGCCGCGCAGGCTTCCCCGGCCCACCCTACTCCCTCCGCTGGCCTGGCCGCACGCAATCAACTGCCTCCTTATTACGCGAAAAAAAATGATTCCTCCCACTGACATCTGGGGTGCACCGGTTGGGAGGCTGACCTGTGGGCCTACTACATTGACGCGTACGCAGGGCTTGTCAACTTAGTCAACAAACGATTCTAGCAGCAACAACCGTTGGATTTGAATCGAACGGCCCTGCTGCTTCTTCAATCGCTGTTCTTCTTGCAACGGCCGCCCAAACCAGCGTCGGGGAGACCGCCTGCTCCTGCCTCCAGTGGCCGCATGTGCTGCCGTTGAGGCCTCATTGCCCCCTACTAGTCCTACCGCTAGCCAGGCCCTGCGGCGACGGCAGCCTCACACCGCAGCAGAACCAGTGAACCCTGGTACTCCTCTCCGCGTGGGCATCCACTGCCGCGTCTTCCCTGGCTCCGCGTCGTCCCCTTCCTAGGCCTCACCATCGTCCACTGCCTTGGTGCTCTCGGCGCGGCGTGGTCAATGTGGTCAATGACATTCCATCGGGAGAGTACTGTACGTGTAGAGGCTGACAGCTGGGTCCACGGCCACAGCCCAGTTTTTTTGTGATTTGCCAAGTAAGTCGCTTTGTCAGGCCTGTTGGGCTGCAAATCTTTCAAGACGAGGAGAGCTTTCATTCGGCTGGCCGAGAAAATGGCCCATCAGTAATGAGAAATGGGTTGTACATTTTTAAAACACATCAAACCGGCAGTTAGTTTCAAATATCTTTTTTTCATTTCAAGATTTTAAATTACATTAATTTTTATGCGTGGAGAATTTGTTGGATTTTATATTGATCTACATTTATTTTTAAAATCAGTTTGAATGTGAGTCGAAATTTCGGGATTAAAAACAGTTCGGACCGCACCGAAATATGCAAAATTTCGTATAAGTTTTTAACCGTGGCCACAATATGGGCTGTAATGCTAACAAAAAGAATATGGGTTCCAAAAAACCTTCAGAATTAGCAAATGGGCTGTAAATTATTAAAAATAATGGCAGATGGGTTGTATGCTATTTTCCACAGATTTGAGGCTTTCCTAAAAAAAAGGTTGATGCACAAGCAGTGACTGTTGGATGGCCATCCAACGGTCGTTGTGCTTCTTCAATCTCTGCTCTTCCTGCTCTAGCCGCTCAAACAAGCGCCGGCGGGACTGCCTGCTCCCTCCTCCCCGCGGCCGGCTCTAACAGCTCGGACCCACCAGCTATATCTTCGCACGCAAGGAAGTGCCTCCTTATTACGAACAAAAAAATGAATACTCCACCTGTTAGCTGGGACCCAGTATAGTGGCAGGCTGACTTGTGGGCCTACTAAGTTGACGGGGATAGAGGGCTTTGTCAACTTAGTCAATATGCACGATTCTAGCTCCAGTGACCGTACGATGTCCATCCAATGGCCGTAGTGCTTCTTCAACCTCTGGTATTCTTGCTCCAGCCGCCCAAACGAGCGCCGGTCGTGCCTCGTGCTCCTGCCTCCCGTGGCCGGCTGCGATGCGGCGGAGGCCTCACCGCCCCCTACTACTCCTGCCGCTGGCCAGGCCATCCCTTTACTCACCCACACCCCCTGTTATTCTGCGGCGACGACAACCTCACACCGCAGCGAACCAGTGAACCCTCGTACTCCTCTACGCGTGGGCATCCACTGCCGCGTCTTCCCCGGCTCCGCCTCGTCCCCTTCCTAGGCCTCGCCGTCGTCCACCGCCCTGGTGCTCTTGGCGCGGCGTGGTCAACGTGGTCAAGGAACGACTTCCATCAGACGTGGACTGTACGTGGAGAGGCTGACAGCTGGGTCCACGGCCGCAGCAAGGAAGTGCCTCCTTATTACGCGCAAAATAATTATTCCTCCACCTGACAGCGGGGACCCACCGGATGGGCCACCATATTTCATGAAAAAAACGTTTCCCCCCTGACTGCTGGGACCCACCAGCTACACCTTCGCATGCAAGGAAGTGCGTCCGGGCAAAAAAAACGATTCGCCCCCCTGACTGCTGGGACCCACTAGCTACATCTTCGCACGCAAGGAAGTGCGTCCAGGCAAAAAAAACGATTCGCCCCCCTAACTGCTGGGACCCACCAGCTACATCTTCGCACGCAAAGGAAGTGCGTCCGGGCAAAAAAAAATGATTCGCCCCTCTGACTATTGGGACCCACCAGCTACATTTTCGCATGCAAGGAACTACCTGACAGTCATGACCCACCTGGTCGAAGCGTACGTAGCATTGTCATTCTGGTCGCAAACGTGTATGTACATACTGGTCGTAGTAGAGGCGCGCATGTACACGTACGTACAGCGGCGAGGGTGCAAGAACGAAAATACGGCCACGTACGTACATACGGGCAGGGTCTCGAACGCCTACTCGCGCATACGTACATGGCTGGGTCGAAACGGAGAAACAGCATCGTCGTCGTGTTCATGTGGAGGCAACGAAATGCGTCGTGTTCATGGGGAGGCAACGAAATGCGTTGTGTTCATGGGGAGGCAACGAAATGCGTCGTGTTCATGGGGAGGCAATAGAATGCGTCGTGTTCATCGGGAGGCAACGGAACGCGTGGGAGCCAACCGGCTTGGATGGAACAGGCGATGGAAACGAGGCCTGGCGTACCACAGAACGGAGGAAATGGACCTCCTACGGTCGAAACGGGGGTCATGTTGATCGGGAGGGGTGTGGTGTACCGCAAAACGGAGGAAACGGACCTCCTACGGTCGAAACGGGGGTCCT
>NC_041381.1:109925975-109937056 GCF_002162155.2 Triticum dicoccoides | reverse complement strand
GATCGGCTTCAGTTAGCAGCAGTAGCAAAGGAATCGCTCCATCGGGTTCACTTAACAGCCATCGATCGATTGCTCGGGTTCAGTAACGCGTAGCATGCAGTGCAATCGCTCGGGTTCAGTTAGAGCCCAACGCCTCGCTCGGGTTCAGTTAGAGCCAATGCCTCGCACACACGCGCGTACGTACGAGAGAAATGCGCATCGCTCTCCCACCGTAACCGGCAACTCCCCGAAATTTTCCTCCCCCTCGCTTCTACCATGGTTTTTTCCATCATGGACGGCCCAAAGAATGTCATGCAGCTGTGTCTCCAGCCCACCCAGGACAAAAAGCCCATTTTCTGTCATAATTTTTTGTCATAGAAGTAGGAGCCCACCACATCTATGATGATACCGGGTTTTGTCACAATTATCGTCATAGAAGTGTCATATGTATGACAGAAAAAAATTTCGTTCGGCCCAAAATGTCACGGATGTGTCTTTTTTTGTAGTGATCCTTTAGTCGCTCCCACCTAGCTACAAGAGCTTTGTGATGAACTACAATATGCAGGGGATGGAGAAATCGGCCTGAGTTATATTCAATGCTGAAATCAGCAGAGGTGGAAATCAAAAAGGAACATCAAGTGTTGATGGTGAATAAGACCACTAGTTTCAAGAAAGTCAAGGGTAAAAAGAACTTCAAGAAGGACGGCAAGGGAGTTCCGCGCCAGGTAAATCAGTTGTCGGGAAGAAGCCAAGTAATGGACCCAAGCCCGAGACTCAGTGCTTTTATTGCAAGGGAAATGGTCACTGTAAACGAAACTGCCCCAAGTACTTAGTGGATAAGAAGGTCGGCAACACCAAAGGTATATGTGATATACATGTTATTGATGTGTACCTTACCAGTACTTGTAGTAGCTCCTGGGTATTTGATATCGGTGCGGTTGCTCATATTTGTAACTCAAAATAGGAGCTGCGGAATAAGCGCAGATTGGCGAAGGACAAGGTGACGATGCGCGTCGGGAATGGTTCCAAGGTCGATGTGATCGCTGTCGGTGTCAAAACCGGCGGATCTCGTGTAGGGGGTCCCGAACTGTGTGTCTAAGGCTAATGGTAACAGGAGGCGGGCGACATGATGTTTACCCAGGTTCGGGCCCTCTCTATGGAGGTAATACCCTACTTCATGCTTGATTGATCTTGATGATATGAGTATTACAAGAGTTGATCTACCACGAGATCGTTCAGGCTAAACCCTAGAAGCTAGCCTATGATTATGAGTGTTCTTGTCCTACGGACTAAACCCTCTTGTTTTTATAGACACCGGAGGGGGCTAGGGTTACATAGAGTCAGTTACAGAGAAGGGAATCTACATATATGAATTGCCAAGCTTGCCTTCCACGCAAAGGAGAGTCCCACCCGGACACGGGACGAAGTCTTCAATCTTGTATCTTCATAGTCCAACAGTCCAGCATAAGCATATAGTCCGGCTATCCGAGGACCCCTTAATCCAGGACTCACTCAGTAGCCCCTGAACCAGGCTTCAATGACGATGAGTCCGGCGCGCAAATTGTCTTCGGCATTTCAAGGCGGGTTCCTTCTCCGAATTTTCCAGAGTACCTGTTATGATGAACAGTGTCCGGCTTCCCATTTAATGTTACACTCATTGGCTTCTGTACCTTAATAGTGTTAGCCTCCACGTGTCGAGCGAATGCGAGAAGCCGGAGCATTTTTACACTTGCCACCCTGACCATGTAGATAAATCATCTATTAAAGAGACGGGGATCCTCAGATCCAAATCACACCATCTTCCCCAAGCAAGGTTTCATCAGAGTGCACCCGAAAAAACCATCCCATCATGGCCGGCCACCGCAGCTCTTCCTCTCACCCTTATAGCGCCAAGCCAGGTGATTGGGAGAAGTGTACCATGTCCCATGGCCAACTGGTGAAGTTGCAGACCCAGGGGTTTCTTCCACCTACATATCTTGTCCTCGTTCGAGCCGGATTAGCCACCTTTGACGGCGGGGAGCAAGCGGAGAGTTTTCCCAACCCATCCCAGGGGGAGCGAGTGTGCCTTGTCCCTTACTTGCTGAGGGGCATCGGATTTCCAATCCGTCCATTGCACCGTGGGCTCTTGGAGTACTATGGCCTCCAGCTGCACAATTTCACCCTTGCCTCCATCCTGCACATCGCAGGTTATGTCGCCCTTTGCGAGTTATTTCTGGGTTGAGAAGCTCATTTTGAGCTATGGAAGAGGTTGTTCTGCCTCGTCCCCCGCAATCAAGAGGGATCAATATTCCAAGTGGGCGGAGCCGAAATATGGCGCATCGCCGGGACCGGATACCTATCCGACACTCCAGAGAAGACATCCGAAGATTGGCCTTCCGAATGGTTTTATATAGAGGACGTCTCCCTCCCTGACCCTATCTGAATGGGTCTTCCTGAGTTTACAAATGCCCCATTGAAGAAACGTCGTAGTTGGCGTCCTCGGATCCCCAAGGACGAAGATAGCAGAGAGGTCCTTCAATTGATGGGCAGGATAAAAACGCTTTCCTAATCTGGATTGACAATAATCGAGGTTATGTCAATATGCATAATGCAGGGGGTGCAGCCACTCCAATATCGGGGGCGTCCCATGTGGCGCTTCAACGGAAAAGATGATGCCACCCGCTGTGGTCGGAAAGGTCTGGACTCCGCCACCGCTCTGGCGAAAATACTGTCTGATTTATACAAAGGAGAAGAAGAGGAGTTCATCCGCATTAATCCACGGGATGGATTTTCCATGTACAACTGATACGTCTCCAACGTATCTATAATTTTTGATTGCTCCATGCTACTTTATCAACTGTTTTGGACTATATTAGGCTTTATTTGCCACTTTTATATTACTTTTGGGACTAGCCTATTAACCGGAGGCCCAGCCCGGAATTGCTGTTTTTTGCCTATTTCAGTGTTTCGAAGAAACGGAATATCAAACGGAGTCCAAACGGAATGAAACCTTCGGGAACGTGATTTTCCAACCGAGCGTGATCCAGGAGACTTGGACACTACTCCAAGTAGTGCCAGAGGCGGTCACGAGGGTGGAGGGCGCCCCCCCTGGGCACGCCCCCTACCTCGTGGGCCCCCTGACGCTCCACCGACGTACTCCTTCCTCCTATATATACCTACGTATCCCCGAACGATCAGAACAGGAGCCAAAAACCTAATTCCATCGCCGCAACCTTCTGTATCCACAAGATCTCATCTTGGGGCCTGTTCCGAAGCTCCGCCGGAAGGGGCATCCACCATGGAGGGCTTCTACATCAACACCATAGCCCCTCCAATGAAGTGTGAGTAGTTTACTTCAGACCTTCGGGTCCATAGCTAGTAGCTAGATGGCTTCTTCTCTCTTTTTGGATCTCAATACAATGTTCTCCCCCTCTCTCGTGGAGATCTATTCGATGTAATCTTCTTTTTGCGGTGTGTTTGTTGAGACCGATGAATTGTGGGTTTATGATCCAGTATTATCTATAGAAAATATTTGATTCTTCTCTGAATTCTTTTATGTATGATTGAGTTATCTTTGCAAGTCTCTTCGAATTATCTTTTTTGGTTTGGCCAACTAGATTGGTAGTTCTTGCAATGGGAGAAGTGCTTAGCTTTAGGTTCAATCTTGCGGTGTCCTTACCCAGTGACAGAAAGGGTTGCAAGGCACGTATTGTATTGTTGCCATCGAGGATAACAAGATGGGTTTTTTATCATATTGCATGAATTTATCCCTCTACATCATGTCATCTTGCTTAAGGCGTTACTCTGTTTTTAACTTAATACTCTAGATGCATGCTGGATAGCGGTCGATGAGTGGAGTAATAGTAGTAGATGCAGAATCGTTTCGATCTACTTGTTTTGGACGTGATGCCTATATACATGATCATTGCCTAGATATACTCATAACTATGCTCAATTTTGTCAATTGCTCAACAGTAATTTGTTCACCCACCGTAGGAAATCTATGCTCTTGAGAGAAGCCACTAGTGAAACCTATGGCTCCCGGGTCTATTCTCATCATATCAATCTCTATCGCTTTATTACTTGCTTTGCTTTTACTTTGCCTTTTACTTTTTACTTTGCATCTATCTATCAAAAATACCAAAAATATTATTTATCATCTCTATCAGATCTCACTATCGTAAGTGGCCGTGAAGGGATTGACAACCCCTAATCGTGTTGGTGGCGAGTTGCTATCATTTTGTGTAGGTACGAGGGACTTGCGTGTGGTCTCCTACTAGATTGATACCTTGGTTCTCAAAAACTGAGGGAAATACTTACGCTACTTTGTTGCATCATCCTCTCCTCTTTGGGGAAATCCGACGCAGTGCTCAAGAGGTAGCAAGAAGAATTTCTGGCGCCGTTGCCGGGGAGGCTCACGCAAGCAAGTCAACCATACCAAGTACCCATCGCAATCCATATCTCACATTACATTATTTGCCATTTGCCTCTCATTTTCCTCTCCCCCACTTTACCCTTGCCGTTTTATTTGCCCTCTCTTTCCCAATATCCTCCTCTCTTTCCCTTTTGCCTTTTCTCGTTGCCTTTCTTGCTCGCGTGTTAGTTTGCTTATTTGTTGCGATGGCTCTACCTAGATTTGGTGACCTTCACCTTAAAAGGCTAGAGGAGATTGAAAGCAATGTTAGAAAGTTTTATGAGTTATATGAATAAAGAACTTGATGATATGTCTAAGGAATTTGATGGTATAAGGGCCCAAATTACTCATCTTGAAAAGACGACCGCTGAAATTTCGGATATGCAAGCTACCTTAGTCAATAAGATGGCCGCTAAACCGAATTCCTATGAAAATCAAGATGAAGATCTAAAAGTTATTGATGTGTCCCCCATTAAATCTTTGTTTTGCAATATTGAATCTTGATGAATCGGAATATGATCTTCCTTTACCTAGAAGGCGTTCTAAGAATTCGGAGTTTCTAGATCTTGATGATGAATTTGATGATAGTGGGATTGAAATAAATAAAAACCGTGATGTTGCTAAACCCACTATTTTGGATCTCAAGGAATTTAATTATGAAAATTGCTCTTTGATTGGTTGTATTTCCTTGTTGCAATCCATGCTAGATTCTCCTCATGCTTATAGTCAAAATAAGGCCTTTACCGAACACATTGTTGATGCTTTGATGCAATCTTATGAAGAAAAACTTGAGTTGAAAGTTTATATCCCTAGAAAACTCTATGATGAGTGGGAACCTACTATTAAAATATAAAATTAAATATTTTGAGTTTCATGCTTTGTGTGATTTGGGTGCTAGTGTCTCTACTATTCCCAAAACTTTATGTGATTTGCTAGATTTCCGTGATTTTGATGATTACTCTCTAAACTTGCATCTTGCGGATTCCACTATTAAAAAGCCTATGGGAAGAATTAATGATGTTCTTATTGTTGCAAATAGGAATTATGTGCCCGTAGATTTTATCGTTCTTGATATAGATTACAATCCTTCATGTCCTATTATTCTTGGTAGACTTTTCCTTAGAACGATTGGTGCAATTATTGATATGTAGGAAGGGAATATTCGATTCCAATTTCCCTTAAAGAAGGGCATGGAACACTTCCTAGAAAGAAAATAAAGTTACCATATGAATCTATCATGAGAGCCACTTATGGATTGCCTACCAAAGATGGCAATACCTAGATCTATCCTTGCTTTTATGCCTAGCTAGGGGCGTTAAACGATAGCGCTTGTTGGGAGGCAACCCAATTTTATTTTGTGTTTTTTGTTTTTGCTTCTGTTTAGGAATAAATAATCCATCTAGCCTCTGTTTGGATGTGGTTTTGTCTTTTAATTAGTGTTTGTGCCAAGTAGAACCTATAGGATAACCTACGATGATAGTTGATTTGATTCTGCTGAAAAACAGAAACTTTGCACGCACGAATATAATTTTGTTAAATCACAGGAACGTGATTTTGTGTTGATTCTTTTTTCTTCTGTTCAATAAACAAATTTTCCAGGACTTCCTATTTTGTTAGAATTTTTAGAGTTCCAGAAGTTTGCGTTAGTTACAGATTGCTACAGACTGTTCTGTTTTTGACAGATTCTGTTTTCCGTGTGTTGTTTGCTTATTTTGATGAATCTATGGCTACTAAAATAGTTTATAAACCATAGAGAAGTTGGAATACAGTAGGTTTAACACCAAAATAAATAAAGAATGAGTTCATTACAGTACCTTGAAGTAGTCTTTTGTTTTCTTTCTCTAACAGAGCTCACGAGATTTCTGTTGAGTTTTGTGTTGTGAAGTTTTCAAGTTTTGGGTGAATTCTTTTGATGGATTATGGAACAAGGAGTGGCAAGAGCCTAAGCTTGGGGATTCCCATGGCACCCCCAAGATAATCCAAGGACACCAAAAAGTCAAAGCTTGGGGATGCCCCGGAAGGCATCCCCTCTTTCGTCCACTTCCATCGGTAATTTACTTGGAGCTATATTTTTATTCACCACATGATATGTGTTTTGCTTGGAGCGTCTTGTATTATTTGCATCTTTGCTTGTTAGTTTACCACAATCATCCTTGCTGTACACATCTTTTGAGAGATCCATACATGATTTGGAATTTGTTAGAATACTCTATGTGATTCACTTATATCTTTTGAGCTTGATAGTTTTGCTCATAGTGCTTCACTTATATCTTTTAAGCATGATAATTTTTGCTCTAGTGCTTCACTTATATCTTTTAGAGCATGGTGGTGGATTTGTTTTAAAGAAACTATTGATCTCTCATGCTTCACTTAGATTATTTTTAGAATCGTTAATAGCATGGTAATTTGCTTAATGTTAATATACTTAGTGTTCAAGATATGTGAAACTTTCTTTTGAGTGAACTGAATACTAAGATAAGTTTGATGCTTGATAATTGTTTTGAGATTTGGAGGTGATAATATCAAAGTCGTGCTAGTTGATAATTGTGAATTTGAGAAATACTTGTGTTGAAGTTTGCAAGTCCCGTAGCATGCACGTATGGTTAAAGTTGTGTAACAAATTTGAAACATGAAGTGTACCTGGATTGTGCATCCTTATGAGTGGTGGTCGGGGACGAGCGATGGTCTTTTCCTACCAATCTATCCCCTAGGAGCATGCACGTAGTACTTGATTTTTGATGGCTTCTAAATTTTTGCAATAAGTATATGAGTTCTTTTGACTAATGTTGAGTCCATGGATTATACGCACTCTCACCTTTCCACCTTTGCTAGCCTCTTCAGTACCGTGCATTGCCCTTTCTCACCTTGAGAGTTGGTGCAAACTTCGCCAGTGCATCCAAACCCCGTGATACGATACGCTCTATCACACATAAACCTCCTTATATCTTCCTCAAAACAACCACCATACCTACCTATCATGGCATTTCCATAGCCATTCCGAGATATATTGCCATGCAACTTCCATCATCATTATTATGACATACATTACTTTTGTCATATTGCCATTGCATGATCATGTAGTTGACATCGTATTTGTGGCAAAGCCACCATGCATTATTTTCCATACATGTCACTCTTGATTCATTGCACCACCCCGGTACATCGCCGGAGGCTTTCATATAGAGTCATATTTTGTTCTAAGTTTCGAGTTGTAATTGTTGAGTTGTAAGAAAAATAAAAGTGTGATGATCATCATTATTAGAGCATTGTCCCAAGTGAGGAAAGGATGATGGAGACTATGATTTCCCCATAAGTCGGGATCAGACTCCGGACAAAAAATAAAAAAAATAAAAAGAAGGAAAAAAAGCAAGGCCAAGAAAAAAGGGAAGGACCAAATAAAAAATTAAAAAAAAGAGAGAAGGGACAATGCTACTATCCTTTTACCACACTTGTGCTTCAAAGTAGCACTTGTCCTTCATGTAGTGAGTCTCATATATTGTGCTTCAAAGTAGCACCAAGATCTTCATCATAGTGAGTCTCATAAGTTGTCTTTTTATACTAGTGGGAATTTTTCATCATAGAACTTGGCTTGTATATTCCAAAGATGGGCTTCCTCAAAATGCCCTAGGTCTTCATGAGCAAGCGAGTTGGTCCTTAAAATGCACTAGTTTTCTTTTGTTGAGTATTCATAGCTCTAAGTGCATCCGTTGCGTGGCAATCCCTACTCCTCATGTTGAAATCAATTGATGGGCATCTCCATAGCCCATTGATTAGCCTCGTCAATGTGAGACTTTCTCCTTTTTTGTCTTCTCCACACAATCCACATCATCATATTCTATTCCACCCATAGTGCTATATCCATGGCTCGCGCTCATGTATTGCGTGAAGGTTGAAAAAGTTTGAGATTATTTGAGTATGAAACAATTGCTTGGCTTGTCATCGGGGGTATAGAAGTTGGGAACATCTTTGTGTGACTAAAATGAAGCATAGCCTAACTATATGATTTTGTAGGGATGAACTTTCTTTTGCCATGTTATTTTGAGAAGACATGATTGCTTTGATTAGTATGCTTGAAGTATTATTATTTTTGTGTCAATATGAACTTTTGTCTTGAATCTTTCGGATCTGAATATTCATATCACAAATAAGAAGATTTATATTGAAATTATGCCAAAGTATCACTCCGCATCAAAAATTCTTTTTTATCATTTACCTACTCGAGGACGAGCAGGAATTAAGCTTGGGGATGCCTGATACGTCCCCAACGTATCTATAATTTTTGATTGCTCCATGCTACTTTATCTACTGTTTTGGACTATATTGGGCTTTATTTTCCACTTTTATATTACTTTTGGGACTAACCTATTAATCGGAGGCCCAGCCCAGAATCTGTTTTTTGCCTATTTCAGTTTTTCGAAGAAACGGAATATCAAACAGAGTCCAAATGGAATGAAACCTTCGGGAACGTGATTTTCCAACCGAACGTGATCTAGGAGACTTGGACCCTACTCCAAGCAGTGCCAGAGGCGGTCACGAGGGTGGAGGCCCCCCTGGGCGCGCCCCTACCTCGTGGGCCCCCTGACGCTCCACCGACGTACTCCTTCCTCCTATATATACCTACGTATCCCCGAACGATCAGAACAGGAGCCAAAAACCTAATTCCACCGCCGCAGCCTTCTGTATCCATGAGATCCCATCTTGGGGCCTGTTCTGAAGCTCCAGAAGGGGCATCCACCACGGAGGGCTTCTACATCAACACCATAGCCCCTCCGATTAAGTGTGAGTAGTTTACTCCAGACCTTCGGGTCCATAGCTAGTAGCTAGATGGCTTCTTCTCTCTTTTTGGATCTCAATACAATGTTCTCCCCCTCTCTCGTGGAGATCTATTCGATGTAATCTTCTTTTTGCGGTGTGTTTGTTGAGACCGATGAATTGTGGGTTTATGATCCAATATTATCTATGGAAAATATTTGATTCTTCTCTGAATTCTTTTATGTATGATTGAGTTATCTTTGCAAGTCTCTCTGAATTATCTTTTTTGGTTTGGCCAACTAGATTGGTAGTTCTTGCAATGGGAGAAGTGCTTAGCTTTGGGTTCAATCTTGCGGTGTCCTTACCCAGTGACAGAAAGGGTTGCAAGGCCGTATTGTATTGTTGCCATCGAGGATAACAAGATGGGTTTTTTATCATATTGCATGAATTTATCCCTCTACATCATGTCATCTTGCTTAAGGCGTTACTCTGTTTTTAACTTAATACTCTAGATGCATGCTGGATAGCGGTCGATGAGTGGAGTAATAGTAGTAGATGCAGAATCGTTTCGATCTACTTGTTTTGGATGTGATGCCTATATACATGATCATTGCCTAGATATACTCATAACTATGCTCAATTCTGTCAATTGCTCAACAGTAATTTGTTCACCCACCGTATGAAATCTATGCTCTTGAGAGAAGCCACTAGTGAAACCTATGGCTCCCGGGTCTATTCTCATCACATCAATCTTTATCGCTTTATTACTTGCTTTGCTTTTACTTTGCCTTTTACTTTTTACTTTGCATATATCTATCAAAAATACCAAAAATATTATTTATCATCTCTATCAGATCTCACTATTGTAAGTGAGCGTGAAGGGATTGACAACCCCTAATCGCGTTGGTTGCGAGTTGCTATCGTTTTGTGTAGGTACGAGGGACTTGTGCGTGGTCTCCTACTGGATTGATACCTTGGTTCTCAAAAACTGAGGGAAATACTTGTAACGCCCCGGATTCGATGCGCCAGGTGTTTGCTAGTTATTCACCATCATTGCCATGTCATTTGCTTGTGTGTTGCATTTTATCATGTCATCATGTGCATTTCATTTTGCATACGTGTTCGTCTCATGCGTCCGAGCCTTTTCCCCGTTGTCCGTTTTGCAATCCGGCACTCCTATGCCCTCCGGCGTTCCCCTTTTTGTCTCTCATTGTGAGCGGGTGTTAAACGTTCTCGGAATGGACCGAGTCTTGCCAAGCGGCCTTGGTATAGCACCGGTAGACCGCCTGTCAAGTTTTGTGCCATTTGGAGGTCGTTTGGTACTCCAATGGGTAACCGGGTAACCGTAAAGCCCCCTTTTGTGTGCAGCCCAACACCCCTTCCAAAGTGGCCCAAAACCCATCTAACTCCCCTCCATGCTCTCGGTCGTTCGATCACGATCGCGTGGCCGAAAACCGCTCCTCATTTGGACTCTCCTAGCTCCCTCTACCTATAAATATGCCCTCTCCCCCGAAATTCGCGGATGAATTCACAGACGAAACCCTATATTTTCCCTCTCCGCCGCCGGACGCGTCCAGCCGCAGACGGACACGTCCGCCCTTGCCCCCGCGCCAATCCCTGCCTGCCACGTGGCATCTCCACCGCCACCCGCCGTCGCGGCCCGGCGAGCCCGGATCTGGCCCGCCCGGCCCGTCCGCCGCCGCGCGCTGGCCGCGCGCCTCCCGCGCCTCGCCCGCTCAGCGCCCGCGGCCGCCCTTCTCTGCCGCCGCCGGCCGCCGCCAGCCTTGGCACGTCCTAGCCGGCGCCGTCTTCGTCGCGCTGCCTCCGGCCGGAGCCGCGCCGCTCCAGCCCCGTCGCACCTCCCCGTGCCCTCATCGTCTTCGCCGCCGCCTTCACCGGCGCGCGCACCGCCCGGCCATGGCGCCGCCGCCTCCGCGCCCTCCGGCTGTCAGATCCG
>NC_041381.1:109917489-109925239 GCF_002162155.2 Triticum dicoccoides | reverse complement strand
AGGCGCCGCGCCTCGCTGCGCTCCGCCTCCGGCCTCCCCCGTCGCCCCGTCGCCTCTCCGGCTCGCCGCCGGCCGGATCCGGCGAGATCCGGCCCGGGAGCTCCTCGCCGCCCTACCTCCTCCCCGCAGCGACCAACTCCAGCGAAGTTCCGGCCATCCTCGGTTCCCGTGCAGATCTGGAGGTTGCCCCCGAAAATGCCCAAGTCCCTGTTATTTTGCACATTATCATGCCATGTTCGTCATGCTATATCTCTGCATCCGTAGCTCCGTTTTGTGCGTATAATATGTCAAATTGTTCGCCTCAACGAGTACATCATTTCATTCCATTGCATCATATTCATTTGAGCTCATCTTGATGCCTGAATCATCGTTGCAAGAGTGCTTCATGATGTTAATCTGCTGAAACTGTAATAACGAGCTCTTTTGTCATTTTTTTCATGATTGATGTGTGCATCCTATGAGGTTGATGTCTACATGTGTTTTGATCTATGCTATGTCTTCTTTACAGTGGTGCTTACCATGTATTTTTGTGATCTCTGTGGTGACTAGCACAAGCATGCAAACTAGGCTTCGTGATATTGCTGATTTCAGTCCCTATTCTGCTGTTATTTTGATGTCATGTAAACATGTTGCTACAGAGAGGTACATGCATATTTTGAGATATTTCAGTAAGGATGTTTTGAACATATGGTTATTGTATATACATTCATGCCCTTGGTTGCAATTATGGAGTAGTCTAGCATGTCATTTTCGTGCTCTACGTTTGCTTCAAAATGTTTCCTGGCAGATTGTTTACTTGTTATTCAATTTGGCCAAGGTTGTTGTAGTTGATCCTTGCATGCTATGAACTTGTTCTTGCCTTGGTTTGTTACATAAACATGTCTTCTTGATGATTCTATGCTTATCTTGTCATGCAATGACTTGTGGTGAGTGAATCGAGCTTGTTAAGTAGGGTACTTGTTGTTGCTGTTTTGCTAGGCTGAATCTGTTATTTCGTGATGCTATGTAAACCTGCTGCTACAAATCATTTTATGCATAATCTAGAGATGATCACTAAACATGTTTTGTTCTACATGTCATGCTATATCCATCCATACCCCTGGTTGCATTTATAGCTTGTTGTAGATTGTTCATATCTTGCTCCAAAGTTGCTTCATAATGTTGTTGTCAGCCTGTTAACATTAAGTTCAGTTGTTATCATGATTGTTGCTAGTGTTCCATGCACCCTATGGCCTTGCTCTTGCCATGCTTAGCTTCACAACATGTCTTCTTACTATTGGGTGCCTTTCCATGCCATTGTTTTGCTCTGTGGGGAGTGGTACAAGCTCATCTACATGCCTTCATAATTCTGTTCCTGCCATGTATGAATCTGTAATATAACTTGCCATGTTTACGTGGGTGCCATCATATTTTCTGATCCTTTTTGGCTTATGGTCAGTAAGGGACTTTTGATCTATGCTCTTAGTAGATTCATGCCATGTCTTTGTTTTCCATAAGAAGTTCCTGTAACATGTTGTTTGATAGCTCTGAACATTGCAACCTCATGTTATTTTCTGCAAAGTCTAAATTGTTATTACTTGCAATCTTACCATGTGTGTTTGAGAATGTTCTAGTGATTTCTAGAGATAGCTCAGTGTTCATGTTTTGTTATGCTCTATCTGTACATCATGTCCATGTCTTTTGTTTTTATGTTGAGATGCTGTAGCATATTGTTTTGATGCTTGCAATATGCCTAGTTGCTGTTTTGGACAGCTTGTCCTTTAAACTTGTTTAATGTGTGTGTGTTGAACCGTTGCTCCGTTTTGAGTGTGCTCTATATGACACTTGCTTAATTTTGCATGTAGTTTCATATTATCATGTTGCATCCTTGTTTTGGTGTGTTTGCTTGATGTTTGTATGCATTTTGCATCAATGTCATGTTTATCTTGTTTTGCTCATATCTTCTAGGCCGTAGCTCCGAACTAAATGAACTTTATATGTAACTTGACTAGAATTTTGTGTAGATCATCTTGTTGCATCTTAACTTTCTGTTTAACAACTTGAACATAAGGTTTATTCAGATCTGGACCATTTTAGAAATATGCATTTGAGGACTTACCGGAATTGTTATATGTTGTTCCCGGCCTCATTTAAACTTGCCTTGATGTGTTGCTCTCGTTTGCATCATCTCTTGCCATGAGTAGCTTCATGTAGCTTTGCCATGCATAATGCTTGTTTGTGCATCATGTCTTGTTCTTGTGTGGTGTGTTTACCATGTTGTGTGCTTCTTTTCGATAGTTCCTGTTTCCTTGCGATCATGAGGATTCGTTCGTCTACGTTTGGTTCGGCTTCATCCGTTCATCTTCTTCATGGACTCGTTCTTCTTCCTTGCGGGATTTCAGGAAAGATGATCGCTACCCTGGATCTCACTACTATCATTGCTATGCTAGTTGCTTCGTTCTATCGCTATGTTGCGTTACCTATCTTCTGCTCATCAAGCCTCCCATATTGCCATGAACCTCTAACCTGTGACACCTTTCCTATGCAAACCACTGTTTGGCTATGTTACCGCTTTGCTCAGCCCCTCTTATAGCGTTGCTAGTTGCAGGTGAAGTTGAAGATTTCTCCATGGTGGACAGGATTTTGGTTGGGATATCACAATATCTCTTATATTATTAATGCATCTATATACTTGGTAAAGGGTGGAAGACTCGGCCTTTTGCCTGGTGTTTTGTTCCACTCTTGCCGCCCTAGTTTCCATCATACCGGTGTTATGTTCCCGGATTTTGCGTTCCTTACGCGGTCGGGTGATTTATGGGACCCCCTTGACAGTTCGCTTTGAATAAAACTCCTCCAGCAAGGCCCAACCTTCGTTTTACCATTTGCCTCACCTAGCCCTTTTTCCCTTGGGAGTCGCGCTCTCGAGGGTCATCTTTATTTTATCCCCCCCCCCCTCCTCCCGAGCCAGTGCTCGTCGTGAGTGTTGGTCCAACCTGTCAGCCGCCGGTGGCCACCAGGGGCAACTCTGGGCTGGCCTACCGGAAGTTTGGACAATCCGGTGTGCCCTGAGAACGAGATATGTGCAGCTCCTATCGGGATTTGTCGGCACAGCAGGAGGCTTTGCTGGTCTTGTTTTACCATTGTCGAAATGTCTTGTAAACCGGGATTCTGAGTCTGATCGGGTCTTCCTGGGAGAAGGTATATCCTTCGTTGATCGCGAGAGCTTATCATGGGCTAAGTTGGGACACCCCTGCAGGGTATAATCTTTCGAAAGCCGTGCCTGCGGTTATAGGAAGATGGGAATTTGTTAATATCCGGTTGTAGATAACTTGACACCAGATACGAATTAAAACGCATCAACCGCGTGTGTAGCCGTGTTGGTCTCTTTTCGGCGGAGTCCAGAAAGTGAACATGGTTTCTGAGTTATGTTTGCCGTAAGTAGGAGTTCAGGATCACTCCTTGATCATTGCTAGCTTCACGGCCGTTACGCTTGCTCTCTTCTCGCTCTTATTTGCGTATGTTAGCCACCATATATGCTTAGTCGCTGCTGCAACATCACCACTTTACCCCTTCCTTTCCCATTAAGCTTTGCTAGTCTTGATACCCATGGTAATGGGATTGCTGAGTCCTCGTGGCTCACAGATCACTACAACAACAGTTGCAGGTACAGGTTCATGCGATGATCATGACGCGAGAGCGATGCTTGCGTGCGTTGAGTTCTTCTTCTGCTTCTTCGATCAGGGGATAGGTTCCAGGTCGGCAGCCTGGGCTAGCAGGGTGGATGTCGTTTGAGTTTCTATTTGTGTTTCATCCGTAGTCGGATGTTGCTCTTATGTATTGTGATGTTGTATTCGTGTGGCATTGTATGCCTCTTGTATGTATCCCCATCTATTATGTAATGTTGATGTAATGATATCCACCTTGCAAAAGCGTTTCAATATGCGGGTCTATCCTTGGTGGGACCTTCGAGTTCCTTTTGGATAGGGTGGCATATTGGGCGTGACAATACTTATGCTACTTTGCTGCATCATCCTCTCCTCTTCGGGGAAATGCAACGCAGTGCTCAAGAGGTAGCAACAACCCCCCTAGCTGGGTGAGTCACTATCTCTTACTCAACTCTATTCATTCATGCAGTCTTTCATCACAAATATTTACCTCGCTATTCCATAACAGGAAATGCAGAAAGCTATGAGGGAGATCCATAGCCCGTCTCCACGGCCAAAGGACCACAACCGGGCCCTCGACCCCGGACTCGAAGAAGATCCGGACATATTTGTGGAGCTCGGTGATAGGGTGTTTTACCAGGCGAGCTATGATGGCACCTTGTTGGCCATCATTGCCGGCTATCCCGGCCTCCTCCCTGCATCACATGTAAGTAAAACAGGAGACTTATCTTCTGAAAAGGATTCACTCTTTCCACCTTACCCACCGCACATATATTATGCTATAAATGGAAGGCCATCGGTGCGCCATGCCAAACCCGCGGCAACTCACCAACAAGGGGCGCCCAGGCCGGGTAGGCTTCCAAAAAGGAAAGCGAACAGAGACATGGCTGAGCCGCCATCAAAGAGGTATGGTTTGAAACATGATCCGTGATTGTTATCTTAAAATATAACAATATCCGTTGTGTCTTGGCAGAAAGAACATCCGCCGGACTGTATCCGGGGATCCTGCCCGTCATGCCTCTACCAGCCGGATTCCAGAACCGGCCACGAGGGTGGAGGCTAACATGGGGACGACACCATACGGTCCTCCTATAGAGGATTCGAATAGAATATCCGCTACAAATTCCAAGGTGGAGAGTGCTATGAATCATCAACGTCAGCGGGCTGCACTCCGCGACCCTAGCTTTTTCGAGGAGGTTTTCAATGCCTTCAACTCGGGAGACACGTACATCCGAGCTGCTCAAGATGGGCTTGCTAGAGCCACAAGCCACTATTTAGAAGATATACGGGTAAGCAAAATCTGATAATTATGTAATATCAGTAGCCCCTGAGACTTGAAACAGTTGGTACAACTTATTTAAGGATCATTGTATGAACAGGCTCTTACAGAGAAGAATACCCATTTGTCTTAAGAGCTGGAGAAGTGTCAAGCCCAGCTAAGGGCCGCAGCTGCCGAAATGGAGGAATCCGAGAAGGCCTCATCTGGTAATATTTCTCTTGATCGAGAAAAAACGTAATTACGTGTACCATTTGGTGTTCAGCATGTTGCTGATCTAACAATAGATTTCGTAGATAATCCTGGAGTGAATCCGGAGATCCTACAAGAGGATGAACAAAGAGCTCAACGACAACAAGACGCTGGCGAGCGTGTACTTACATGAGTCAGGCAGGAGAAAAATGATCTCCAGGATGCCAATACCCGGCTGAGCATAGAATTGAAAGATGTTCGGGCCCAGCTAGCTGACTCTGTGAAGGAGAATAGAAGGCGTCAACGCGACATTTTTAGTATGTGCTCAAACGGACCTTTATATAGTTCAGCGAAGAAACGGGCTAACAGAGTTATGTCTGTAGGTATGCTGACTGGCCTTCCCAAAGAGGAGATGCGCGGATCCTCAGCTGATCTTCTGCAAGAGCTTTCGCAACTGCACAAACAAGTCCGCAGGTGATGCAGGGTGTTGCCAAGGCCTTGTGGCCATCCGCCTCCCTGCCAGGAAGCATGGGAGAGCTTGTACAGCTGCTCAAGGGAGCGTGGCGGCGTTTCCGACTATGGAAGATATCTGCCTGTCGACAAGGTGCGAGGGAAGCTTGGGCCATGGTAAAAACACGGTATCCCAAGCTCGATCCGCATCATATGGCTCGGGTCGAGCCTGTAGAGTCAGATGGGAATGAGATTCCCGTTAGTCTGGTATATGACCAAATAGGATTAGCCACAAAGTATTCCCAACAGGATTGTAGGCTAGACAGCCTATTGGATGGCATAGAAGAAGTATGTGAGTCTAAGTGACTATGTACTTCAAGTGACATATTTGTCCCTAGCCAGATTGTAAATCATTTGTCATGGCGGACCTTTTCGCTTCAGCCTCCGGACCCGACAGTCCGGAGTGATTCCGAATACCCGCTCATTTATATAAACCGGGGTATGCATGGAAACCGGGCGTAGGGGTCATAATTGCTTGAACAGACAAGTACCCAATTAGCTATGTTATTACATGGATAGTAAGAAACATCTTCCAGAGAGAATAGTTCCGTTAAGGGTTCATTTCCCTGGGTACGTACGCACTAATGTGCATGTCCGAACTGCGAGCAAAAACGTAGTATATGCAACATCTGGGGGTTTGTATAGTAATAGGTAAAAACATCTTTAGTTCACCGACCAAATATTCCCTTAAGAACGCTAGCTTTCGGCTTCACCCAGGCTGAGGTACATGTCCGGAGTACCCGGCAGTAACAATCGCAGAGGTGCTCCCCTTATGCCCTAGCCGAACTAACGGGAACGTAGGGCATAAACACAGGAGCCAGGCAACCCAGCTTGGCCAAAACTTAAGTCATATCGATGCATATAATGGTGAATAAAAGGTACATATGGGAAGGGGACACATATGCAGTGGGCGTGATGCCCGAAAGATAATTATATTAAGCTTCTGTATAAGAAGCCCCCAGGTATAGTGAGCGCACATACTTGAAGATTGGTGCATCAAGAGTGTGTGGTCGAGTCAGACTTAAAGCCTTAGATCCATAAAAAGAAAGAGAGAGGATATAACTAAAAAGTAAAAATGGGCGGAGGGAAGGAGATGAACAAAGAGTTCGGTGCTAGGCGTAGAATCTTTGGAGTCTGGCTGCGTTCCATGGGTTTGGCTCGAGTCGATTATCTAATGCATCACGCAGGCGGTACGCTCCTCCGATGAGAACTTTATCAATGATGAAGGGACCCTCCCACTTGGTCTTGAGCTTGTCCTTTTTCTTCTCCGGTAGGCGTAGAACGAGTTCGCTGTCACGACCGGTTTTTCAATAAAATGCTTATTGAGAAAATCGATCTTTTGATCCCAGTATAGGAAAAGTTATCCTCACTGGTAGACAAATACTTGATAAACAGAGGACCAGTAGCATTCAATATATTACAGGGTTGAGCTGAGGCTGCTCAACAATTTATTACAAACTCGCCAATATCTTACATAAGGGCGGTTATGACACAGGGGTGTGGTGACATGCTACTACCTCAAGATAAAAAGTGGTGGTGGATAACTTGACTCCTAACTGGCAGCTCATCGAGCGTCGAGGTGAGGCTCGATGGATTTATTTCTGGGGTGGCAAAAGCGGATATGATACAGTGACCAAATGCAGGATCGCACGGGACTGACTGGGACTCCCCTAGGCGTCGGACTCGCTATCGAACTCTTCATCCATGAGATCGCCTTCATCAACATCTGGCCAAATCAACAAGCCAGGTGAGTACTTTGAAAGTACTCGCAAGACAGTTCGGACAAAAGATATAACAAATGTATGCATGAATGCGTCATGAGCAAAAATAATGATGCTCATTCCAATAAAAATATTATTTTTGCACGACTTGATAAGTAAAACAAATAACTGAAAACCGATCGGGTGTCTGGAGCGACGCCTCGAAAGGTAAACAAATGAAGCTCATGCCGCAGTCGGGCGTCTAAGCAACGCCACATAAAGGGCTTATAAAAGAAATGCCACAGTCGGACGTCTGAGCGACATCGCGGAAAGGGCTTATAAAAGAAGTGCCACAGTCGGACGTCTGAGCGACATCGCAGAAAGGGCTTATAAAAGAAGTGCCACAGTCAGACGTCTGAGCGACATCA
>NC_041381.1:109847045-109917103 GCF_002162155.2 Triticum dicoccoides | reverse complement strand
GCTTGTAAAAGAAATGCCACAGTCGGACGTCTGAGCGACATCACAGAAAGGGCTTGTAAAAGAAATGCCACAGTCGGATGTCTGAGCGACATCACAGAAAGGGCTTATATCAAATGTAAATAACAAGTCTGCCACAGTCAGACATCTAAGCGACATCACAGAAAGGGCTTATATCAAATGTAAATAACAAGTCTGCCACAGTCGGACGTCTGAGCGACATCACAGAAAGGGCTTATAACAAAAGTAAATAACGAGTTAGTCCATCCACAGGAATAAACTTTCAACCGGATTTAAAACTCATGTAGTCCACCGGGTTTTTGTCACTGAGGTTGATATCTGACAAGATAAGATGAACACAGTACTTGGACATGTACAAGATGATTTAAAGGAGTTGTGACTCTGCAGAGTTTGTACTAACTGACCACAGCCGATGGATTTCCGTAGTCATGAAGGACTAGTTCCGTTTATGGTATTTCTGTAGAAACACATTTAACCAGTACACACCCATTCCACCTCACGATGCCAGGAATCACCCTAGACAACGTCCAAGAAAAACTTTGAGATGGGGAGGTCACAACCTCGAATAGCATGGGATCAAATTTCTATACGCGGGCTCTAAGGGGTGCCCCCCTCTCGGTCCCAACCGGAAACACCCATGCCCCCTGACCGGATGACGGGCTTTAATCCAGGGCCATGGAACCCTCATCCCAGCCTCTCTATTTGGTGTGTACCAGGGAAAATGGTTTGCAACTTACTAGGCCATATTCCTTACGGAAAGCATGTGGCAGTACAGGAATGGAAATGAATGGGAATGTGATTTCATTCACGATGACATTGAAGTCAAATAGACTGGCGTAAGACTGGCATGCCACAACAATGCCATCTTACCCATCCTCATGCCATCAAATGGCCATGCAAATATGTATCCAACAACATATGGCTTTCCGAAACTTACTTTCCTCTTTTGTGCATGAAATATAACATTCAAAGAAATGTTTATAAACATGCCATGAAACTCCTAAATGCAAACATGCAACAAACACTCATCATATCAAGAGTTCAAACATGCTTGCCTTGTTCGGAGTAGTCGGAGTCTAACTGGGTGAAGTTCGCGGCTCCGTCACCTCCTCCGGTATCTACGGTATAAGAAAATACATACGTAACATAAATACCGTGAGGTGCACAAAAATTAATCCAAATAATTTTCAAATAAATCTGATAAAAAAACTAGACAAAATTTTAAAGAGAACAGAAAAAGAATCAAACAAAAATCCTTTTCTGTTTAAAAGTTATAAGGGTTTTGATTCAGGGACCTTTCTGTAATGAAACAGAAAACTCTCAGGGGCCTAAGCAGAAAAGTCTTGAGGTCCTCCTAGTGGCCTGGCGGAGTGTTGAGGAGGTGCAGGGATGGTGTGTGCACGAGAGCGAGCTCGGGGCTCCCTTTTATAGGAGATCCGAGGCAGTGGCCGTGAACGGAGTTCTCCGGCGATGGTTACGGCGGCGCAGAGCTTGGTCGGGGAGGCTTAGGGAGTTGGGCGTCAACGTGGAGGTCTACTGGCTCCATTTTGGCACTAAACATGCTTGGATTAGGAGCTCTGGGTGGATTCGACGGAACGGGGCGGCACAGGCCCGTCGGCGGCAGAGGGCGTGCCCTGTGCTTGCCGGGCCACGGCGACGGTGCTGCGGGGGTGCGCTGGCATGCATGAGCCATGTGGAGGGCTAGGGAGCAAAAGGCGGCGCAGAACGGTGTAACGGGCCGGAGCAGGCTCCGTTCGGCCGCCACGGGTGGCCCTGCCACCGCAGAGGCTGCCGGCGTTGAAGATGCTCGCCGCCACCGACGCCTGCGTCCGTCCAAGCGGGCGTGCGGTGCTCTGGCCAGGGAGAAGAGGTCGTGCGCAAAGCGCCAGGGTGCACGGGCGACCAGTGCCAACACTCTGACGAAAACGACACTGCAACACTGAACTTTCTGAAAGTGCACAGGAATAGTGCCGGCCAAGTGTTCGACGAAATTATTTTGGTATGTGGGAGGTTCTCCTAGAGCTGGTTTTTGGTGGAGTGGTCTCTCATTGCAACTGGGGGTTGCCTGAATTTTGGTGGAATTTTTGGAGAAGTGGAGATATGAATTTCACCAAATTTGACAAATCTGGTCCAAACTAGCAGAGAGTGAAATTTGAAAATTTTGAAAAGGAGAAGAGTGGATCTTGTTGGTTCTAAGTTGTGGGTGCTAAGGACTACCCAGAGGAGTTGATTTGAGACCAAAGTTCAAAGGCATTAAGGTACTTGCTTTGCAAATTACCTAGGCTCAAAATAAAAGACAGAATTGTTTTGGGAAAAGAATTAAATGAGATAAAATCCAAAAATGGATTTAACTAGTTGGGACAGAATGTTTGGGTTGTCCCAAAGTGGAAGGAGGGGTTTTGGGAGAATTTTACCATAAGAGGTATGGTAAAACAAGAATGGATCAAAACCAAAGAAAAACCCAAAACCAAAAAGGTTTTCTTTTTAGAAGAAACTAAATCCAAGAAAAGATTTTGAGAAGGAAAACTCAGAAGAGAGGTTTTTAAGAAGGATTTAAATGACCTTCTTTAAACCAAGCAAGGCTCTTTCTGAAAACAAAAACCACAAAATTTTTGGAGTGTCACATTCGCCAATGTTATAAGTTTTGGCCCATACTTCTCAGCTTTGATACCTACGATCATGTTGCTAATAAAATGCGGAACGGGCTTTTGGGACGTCGCACTCCTCCTCCAGGGCATCTAAATTGTCCTGCCGATCAAGCTCAGCTTCTCTCTCTTCATACATGCGCACACGAGGTGAGTCATGAATAATATCGCAGGGCAATACCGCCTCTGCGCCGTACACCATGAAGAAGGGTGTCTATCCGGTAGTGCAATTTGGTGTGGTCCGCGGCCCCCATAGTACGGAGTCAAGCTCCTCGACCTAGTGCGTGTCTGATTCCTTCAGAGATCGCACTAGTCTGGGTTTGATGCCACTCATAATAAGACCGTTTGCTCGTTCAACTTTCCCGTTTGTTTGAGGGTGATAGAGAGGCGTAATCGAGCTTAATACTGATACGTCTCCGTCGTATCTATAGTTTTTGATTGTTCCATGCCAATATTATTCAACTTTCATATACTTTTGGCAACTTTATATACTATTTTTTGGGACTAACATATTGATCCAGTGCCCAGTGCCAGTTCCTGTTTGTTGCATGTTTTATGTTTCATAGAAACCCAATATCAAATGGACTCCAAACGGGATAAAAATGGACGGAGAATTATTTTGGAATATTTATGGTTTTGGGGAAGTAAAATCAACGTGAGACGGTGCCTAAGGGGGCCACAAGGCAGGGGGGTGCCCCAGGGAGGCAGGCGCACCCTGGACCCTCCTAGGCACCCCGTAAGGCGGTTGACGCTCTTCTTTTGCCGCAAGAAAGCTAATTTTATGAGAAAAATCTGGGCAAAATATTCACCCCAATCGGAGTTACGAATCTCCGGATATAAAAGAAACGGTGAGAGGGCAGAATCTGAGAACGCAGAAACAGAAAGAGATAGAGAGATACATCCAATCTCGGAGGGGCTCTCACCCCTCCCACGCCATGGGAGCCAAGGACCAGAGGGAAAACCCTTCTCCCATATAGGGAGGAGGTCAAGCAAGAAGAAGAAGATGGGGGGCTCTCTCCCCCTTGCTTCCGGTGGCGCTGGAGCGCTGCCGGGGGCCATCATCATCACCGCAATCTTCACCAACACCTCCATCATCTTCACCAACATCTCCATCACCCTCCCCCATCTATATTCGGCGGTCCACTCTCCCGCAACCCGTTGTACCCTCTACTTAAACATGGTGCTTTATGCTTCATATTATTATCCAATGATGTGTTGCCATCCTATGATGTTTGAGTAGATTTTCGTTGTCCTATCGGTGATTGATGAATTGCTATGATTGGTTTAATTTTCTTGTGGTTATGTTGATGTCCTATTGTGCCCTCCGTGTCGCGCAAGCGTGAGAGGTCCCCGCTGTAGGGTGTTGCAATACGTTCATGATTCGCTTATAGTGGGTTGCTAGAGTGACAGAAGCTTAAACCCGAGTAAGGGGATTGTTGCGTATGGGATAAAGGGGACTTGATGCTTTAATGCTATGGTTGGGATTTACCTTAATGAATCTTTAGTAGTTGCGATGCTTTCTAGAGTTCCAATCATAAGTGCATATGATCCAAGAAGAGAAAGTATGTTAGCTTATGCCTCTCCCACATAAAACTTGCTATCGGTCTAGTAAGTAGTCAATTGCTTAGGGACAATTTCACAACTTCTACCACCACTTTTCCATACTCGTTATATTTAATTTATTGCATCTTTATCTAAACAGACCCTAGTTTATATTTACGTGTTCTTTATTATCATGCAAACCTATCCAACAACACCTACAAAGTACTTCTAGTTTCATACTTGTTCTAGGTAAAGCGAACGTCAAGCGTGCGTAGAGTTGTATCGGTGGTCGATAGAACTTGAGGGAATATTTGTTCTACCTTTAGCTCCTCGTTGGGTTTGACACTCTTACATATCGAAAGAGGCTACAACTGATCCCCTATACTTGTGGGTTATCAAGACCTTTTTCTGGCGCCGTTGCCGGGGAGTCATAGCGTGGGGTGAATATTCTCGTGTGTGCTTGTTTGCTTTATCACTAAGTAATTTTTATTTGTTGTTCTTAGTTGTTTTCTATCTTTAGTTATGGGTTGGAAACGCAAAATACCAAAAAAATTAGTTGTACCTACGGAATCAATGGTTGAAGAACCACTCAAAATCTATCATACTACTGAAGCTTTTTACTTGGATCATCTTAGATCCCTTTGTGCTCGTGCTGAAACCCCAACTAGCTTAGTTGAGGGAAAATCTTTAGATGAGCATGCTTGTTATGTGCGACACCGTATATTTGAAAAAGGGAAACTTTTACTGGATCAAATTCATTGTTTGCAATGTTATGCTTGGAATTTGTGTGAAATATATGATATTACTTGTTGTTCTGAAAACCCTAAGAAACGCCTTCCCTACCAATGTGAGTTTATTGATAATGGAATCGTATCTTCGTATGCTAAGGGTGTTTATAATTACTATGATGTTCAACAAGTTGAAGAATTTGTTGCTTTTAAGGGTGCTTATGAAATTGCTTCTTTGATTGAAAAGTATGATGCTACTCCCTACAAATCTGAAAATTTTGCCATACTTGAATATTTTTATGATAATTATGCTTCTAATGCCTATGTTAAACTATATATTGAGGACTCCTCCGCTGTCCAAGAAGAGACTAATATTTTGCAGGAGTCTATGGAAGAAGAAATTAATAAAACTGTGAGCTCATTGGATGAAAAAGATGATGAGGAGAGCAAAGAACAAAAGGAGGAAGAGCGGATTACCTACCCGTGCCCACCTTCTAATGAGAGTAACTCTTCAACTCATACATTGTTTAATTCCCCTTCGTGCTTACGAAAGGATGATTGCTATGATTATTGTTATGATCCCATTGATTCTCTCGAAATATCCCTTTTTGATGATGCTTGCTATGCTTGTGGCCAAAATGCCAAAATGAATTATGCTTATGGAGATGAACTTGCTATAGTTCCTTATGTTAAACATGAAATTGTTGCTATTGCACCCACACATGATAGTCCTATTATCTTTTTGAATTCTCCCGATTACACTATATCGGAGAAGTTTGTGCTTATTAAGGATTATATTTATGGGTTGCCTTTTGCCGTTGCACATGATGATTTTGATAGATATAATATGCATGTGCTTGCTTCTCCTACTTGCAATTATTTTGAGAGAGGAACTATATCTCCACCTCTCTATGTTTCCAATATGATGAAATTGCAAGAAACTGCTTATACTATGCATTGGCCTTTACTTAGTGTGCATGAATTGTTCTTTTATGACATGCCGATGCATAGGAAGAGAGTTAGACTTCATTGTTGCATGATATATGTTACTTTGTGCTCACTACTAACTTACAATCATTGTTAATTAAAATAGGCTTTGATATACCTTGGGATCCGGGTGGATCCATTTCTTGAGCACTATATGCCTAGTTTAATGGCTTTAAAGAAAGCGCTGCCAGGGAGACAACCCAGAAGTTTTAGAGAGTCATTTATTTCTGTTGAGTGCTTTTATATAGTCTAAAAACAAAAAAATAAAGAGGGGAACCCAAAACTTTTCAAAAAGGAGAGTGAAAGTGAGAAATACAAGCATTGTTGAAGTGGGAGCTAGCCTTGAACTTTGTTCATGCTCACGGAAACTTTGTGAATCTTGATTACAGAAACTTTTCAACAAAAATAAGAATCCCCTTGTAAAATTCCATTGTATTATAAAAATAATGTGCTAAGGTTTGCCTTTAGGATGTTTACAATGCTTGTTGGTTTGTATGGTGCAGGACACAAAATTTGGCTGTAGTGTGCGATTTTACATTTTTTACTGGAACATCAAATGGTTCTGATTCTTTTTGCAATGTCTTTCTGTACAAATTTTTTATTGTTCCTAATTTTGGTAGAAGTTTTGGGGTAACAGAAGTATGGTGAATGTTCAGATTTCTACAGACTGTTCTGGTTTTGATGCATAGTTTACTTGTTTTGATGAAACTATCAATTCCTATCAGTGGATTAAGCCATGAAAAAGTTATATTACAGTAGACATTATGCAAAAACAAAATATGAATTGGTTTGCAACAGTACTTAGAGTAGTGATTTGCTTTATTATACTAACGAATCTTACCGAGTTTTCTGTTGAAGTTTTGTGTGGATGTAGTGTTTGATCGAGAATGTCTCGATATGAGGAAAAGGAAGAGAGGCAAGAGCTCAAGCTTGGGGATGCCCAAGGCACCCCAATTAAATATTCAAGGAGACTCAAGCGTCTAATCTTGGGGATGCCCCGAAAGGCATCCCCTCTTTCTTCAACAAGTATCGGTATGTTTTCGTATTCGTTTTGTTCATGCGATATGTGCAAGTCTTGGAGCGTCTTTTGCATTTAGTTTTCATTTTTATTGTATGAACCATGCTGGTATGAGATAGTCCTTGTTTGATTTATAGAATGCTCTTTGCACTTCACTTATATCTTTTGAGTATGGCTTTATAGAATGCTTCATGTGCCTCACTTATATCATTTGAAGTTTGGATTGCCTGTTTCTCTTTACATAGAAAACCGCCATTTGTAGAATTGCTCTTTTGCTTGACTTATATTTGTTAGAGCGTGGGCATATCTTTTGTAGAAAGAATTAAACTCTCTTGCTTCACTTATATCTATTTAGACAGATGAGAGGAATTGGTCATTCACATGGTTAGTCATAAAATCCTACATAAAACTTGTAGATCACTGAATATGATATGTTTGATTCCTTGCAATAGTTTTGCGATATAAAGATGGTGATATAAGAGTCGTGCTAGTTGAGTAACTGTGAAATTGAGAAATACTTGTGTTGAGGTTTGCAAGTCCCGTAGCATGCACGTATGGTGAACCATTATGTAACGAAGTTACAGCATGAGGTGTTCTTTGATTGCTTTCCTTCCGAGTGGCGGTCGGGGACGAGCGATGGTCTTTTCCTACCAATCTATCCCTCTAGGGGCATGCGTAGTAGTAGTTTGCTTTGAGGGCAAGTAGACTTTTGCAATAAGTATATGAGTTCTTTATGACTAATGTGAGTCCATGGATTATACGCACTCTCACCCTTCCATCATTGCTAGCCTCTACGATACCGTGCATTACCCTTTCTCACATCGAGGGTTGGTGCAAACTTCGCCGGTGCATCCAAACCCCAAGATATGAAACGCTCTATCACACATAAGCCTCCTTATATCTTCCTCAAAACAGCCACCATACCTACCTATCATGGCATTTCCATAGCCATTCCAAGATATATTGCCATGTAACTTCCATCATCATCATTTACATGACTTGAGCATTCATTGTCATATTGCTTTGCATGATCGTAAAATAGCTAGCATGATGTTTTCATGGCTTGTCCTTTTTTTATGTCATTGCTACGCTAGATCATTGCACATCCCGGTACACCGCCGGAGGCATTCATATGGAGTCATATCTTTGTTCAAGATATCGAGTTGTAATATTGAGTTGTAAGTAAATAAAACTGTGATGATCATCATTATTAGAACATTGCCACAGTGAGGAAAGGATGATGGAGACTATGATTCGCCCACAAGTCGGGATGTGACTTCGGACTTTATGAAAAATAAAAGAGGCCAAAGAAGCCCGAATAAAAAAAGATGCCAAAGAAGCCCACCAAAAAAATAAAAAAAAGAGAAAAAGATAAAAAAAAATGAGAGCAAAAGAGAGAAGGGGCAATGTTGCTATCCTTTTACCACACTTGTGCTTCAAAGTAGCACCATGTTCTTCATTGAGAGAGTCTCCTATTCTTTCACTTTCATATACTAGTGGGAATTTTCATTATAGAACTTGGCTTGTATATTCCGATGCTGGGCTTCCTCAAATGCCCGAGGTCTTCATGAGCAAGCAAGTTGGATGCACACCCACTTAGTTTCAGTTTGAGCTTTCATACACTTATAGCTCTTGGTGCATCTGTTGCATGGCAATCCCTACTCCTCGCATTGGCATCAATTGATGGCATCTCCATAGCCCGTTGATTAGCCGCGTCGATGTGAGACATTCCCCCTTTTTGTCTTCTCCACATAAACCTCCATCATCATATGCTATTCTACCCATAGTGCTATGTCCATGGCTTGCGCTCATGTATTGCGTGAGGGTTGAAAAGGCTGAAGCGCGTTAAAAAGTATGAACCAATTGCTCGGCTTGTCATAGGGGTTGTGCATGATTTGAATGCTTTGTGTGGTGAAGGTGGACCATGCCAGACTATATGATTTTGTAGGGATGAGCTTTCTTTGGCTATGTTATTTCGATAAGACATAATTGCTTGGTTGGTATGCTTGAAGTATTATTGTTTTTATGTCAAATGATAGACTATTGCTTTGAATCACTCGTGTCCTAATATTCATGCCATGATTAGACATATGATCAAGATTATGCTAGGTAGCATTCCACATCAAAAATTATCTTTTTTATCATTCACCTACTCGAGGACGAGCAGGAATTAAGCTTGGGGATGCTGATATGTCTCCGTCGTATCTATAATTTTTGATTGTTCCATGCCAATATTATTCAACTTTCATATACTTTTGGCAACTTTTTATACTATTTTTTGGGACTAACATATTGATCCAGTGCCAGTTCATGTTTGTTGCATGTTTTATGTTTCGCAGAAACCCAATATCAAATGGAGTCCAAACGGGATAAAAACGGACGAAGAATTATTTTGGAATATTTATGATTTTTGGGAAGTAAAATTAATGCGAGACGGTGCCCGAGGGGGCCACGAGGCAGGGGGCGCGCCCCAGGGAGGTAGGCGCGCCATGGACCCTCCTGGGCACCCCGTAAGGCGGTTGACGCTCTTCTTTTGCCGCAAGAAAGCTAATTTTATGAGAAAAATCTAGGCGAAAGATTCACCCCAATCGGAGTTACGGTTCTCCGGATATAAAAGAAATGGTGAGAGGGCAGAATCTGAGAACGCAGAAACAGAAAGAGATAGAGAGATAAATCCAATCTCGGAGGGGCGAGAGCCCCTCCCACGCCATGGGAGCCAAGGACCAGAGGGAAACCCTTCTCCCATCTAGGGAGGAGGTCATGGAAGAAGAAGAAGATGGGGGGCTCTCTCCCCCTTGCTTCCTGTTGGGGATATAACTACTGAGTGTAAACCGGCTAGGAGGGCCCGGTTCACCCACAACTACATTGAAGCCCATGAAGATCCAGAAGATGGCATTTTACTAATGAATCTTAGAGGCCCAGAGCCCAAGGGCGGATTAAGGCCCATAGTGGTAAACCGCCATGGTTATGTAACTTGTAAGGTAAGTTAGGAAAGGAGAGACCAAGCCGGACACTTGTATGAGTCGACCTCAGGACTCTGTAGACCGGCCGGGCGTTAACCTATGTATATAAAGGGATGACCCGGCGGTGGTTCAGGGACAGAGAAGAACAACTCGAGACTCAGGCAAAGCGTATTTGCTCCCTGGTCATCAAAACCCAATCAATCCCATGACAACTAGACGTAGGCTTTTACCTTCATCGAAAGGGCTGAACTAGTATAAAACTCCCGTGTCCCTTGTCCGGTTTAACCCCTTCAAGATAACCCATTGCGATGGCTCTGCGACTAAGTCCTTCCATGAGGACATCTGACGTGTTAATTCCACGACAGTTGGCGCCCACCGTGGGGCTATTGCACGATGGTTTCGAGTTCTTGAAGGGCAGCTCTGAAAGATTCAAGGGGTACGTGGTTGGCCAGATGACCAAGAGTCGTCGCAGCAAGCTCTACATCGACGATGAAGGATGGGGCCCCGAGGCCGGCTCAATCGAGTACGGATACCGGGTCCCCTTTGGCGGAATTCATGTCTTCATCGGCAAGATCGGCGAAGCGGGCCCTGAGCCGGACATCGGCGCCGACCTCGTCGAGACGGCTCAGCATGCGAGTCCAGCCCAGTTTAGGCCCACCATGAAGCGCACATTCGTAGGATGTGTCCATGGGATCGGATCTGAACCAGTGTCTGAAGGCAAGACGGCTGTTTATTCCGACGACGAGTCATCCACTGGCGAAACTGAGTCCCTGTACCAGGTTCATGATGGTGTGTTCGAAGGATATTACGATGGCAACAGTATTCCGGACCTCCTTGAACCGCCAAGTCAGGTTGCTTTTTACATGGCCGGAACACAGCCCACTTTGCAGTCTTCATCTACAGCGGCAATGAATACCGGATCAGCAGCCGCGGCAGGAGCCCCGGCCCGCCGACCGGCTCAAGTCCTCTCCGGTTTGATGGATGGCTAGGCAACCTTGTTAACCACGGCAGTTACCCCGGAGACGCAGGATCAGCATAATGCGGACATTGTGAAGTTGAAGGACCAGATAACACAGGCTAAGGAGGACCTGGCAATTGAGGATGGTAGGATGGCTGAAGAACGGGCCGCTCTAGATGCCCAGTCATAGCAGATACAGGCGCAGAATTGCCGTCTCATGCTGGATCGGAACGCATCAGATGATGTACTACGAAGGAAGTACCGGTCTCGTCTGTCGTCGATCTACGAAGGACTGAACCTCTTTCATACACCAGGCGCTGGGCCGAGCAATCCGGCAGTTGCAAACCGGACCGATGCGCCTAGGGCAGCACCAGATCAACCACGGATGACGGAACCACCTCGATGAACAGATAACCCGCCACAATACGTGTCCACAACGCCGGGTCACTTCTCGATCCCTTTGGATAACATGATTGTCGCAGCATCTCGCCTGGCAGCCATTCCAATGGAGGGTGATTCACTAGCGGCGATTGAAACGCGGCGGGCTAGGGACCTTCTTCAAACCGCCGTGGTGCAGCAGCAGGCTTATTCCTATAGCCGAGATAGAATTCATTCAACTCCTCATCCGAGCCCAAGCTATAGCAGGCACGTGGATGAATCGGAAGTGTCTAGCAGTGTGCGACGCCATAATGCTCAAGACGTGGTGGATAATGGCAGAGCATGAAGGGGGGCCGCTTTGGGTCGTCATCAACCCGCCCCGGTTCAGCCAGCGGCGTCAGTAGACTGAGGCACCGGGCTTGCTTTTAGTTCCTAGGGAGTGTCGTGTCTCATCCCGGCTCTTCGTAATGTGCGACTGCCCAAGGACTTCAAGGGTCCACGTAAGGTGCCTGATTACACGGCAGATCAGCCACCTGAGGCGTGGGTCGAAAGTTATGAGATGGCGATGGAGATGCTAGATGTGGATGAAGCGGCCTGTGCAAAGTACTTCACGATCGTGTTGGAAGGGATAGCCCTAACTTGGTTGAAAAATTTACCACCTAACTCCATCGAGTCATGGGATCAGTTGAAGGCCCGGTTTATAGCCAATTTCAAAGACACGTGCAAACAGCCTATGTCCATTGTGGATCTGGATGCTTGTGTTCAAGGGGAGAACGAGTCAACAACTCATTGGGTGCGCCGGGTTTCAGAAGTGTTGCATTCGTCCGACCGGATTAACGCTGGTCAAGTGATTATAATGCTGGAGCGTAATTGCCGGTTTAAGTCACTAAAGATGAAGTTGGGACGGCTCAAGCGCCACTGCAACGACATGGGAACCCTTATGGCAGCCTTGGTCAAATATGTCGATTCTGATAATACCAAGGATCCCGATTCTGATGAGGAGAAACCGGAGAACGGAAAGAAGAACGGCGGTGCAAAGGGACAGCATCACAACCAAGGAGGCCATGGGAATAATGGTAAGCGCAAAGCAGATAGTTCAGATCTTGTAGCTAACACCAATATGCAGCGCCGTAAAGGTAAACCGCCCCAGCACGGTGGAGGGATGAATCTGGAGCGTTTGCTAAACCAGCCCTGCCCAAAGCATGGGACCAAGGAGGCCCCTTCCACACATCTTTGGAAAGATTGTTATATCATGAAGGAATTCAAGAATTCCGATGTCTTCCGGTATGATTAGGGTCCGTCGGGTGGTTCAGGTCCAGGGTTTCATGGTGGCGGCAGTTCAAGCTCAGGATTTCAGAATAATCAGGGCAACCAGAATAACCAAGGTGGTAATGGCCAACAGAATAATCAAGGAAACCAGCAGCAGTCAGGTTATCAAAGTCACCCTAAGCAGTTGAATGGTGGGCAGTATCACGTGTTCACTACTAGCCTGTGTAAGCGCGATCAGAAGCTTCACAAAAGGGCAGTTAATGCTGTTGAACCGGCAGTGCCACGTTATTTACGGTGGTCCGAGCAGCCCATTGTGTGGAGCAGAGAAGATCATCCGCCCCGGGTTGACAATCCGGGTCAACTGGCTTTAGTGGTGGCACCTCAGGTGGGAGGTTACAAGTTTACCAAAGTCCTGATGGACGGAGGGAGTAGTATCAACATACTGTACTATGAGACTTTTCGTCGCATGGGGTTGACAGACAAGAGTCTTAAACCGTCCAACACCGTTTTTCATGGTGTAGTACCAGGTAACTCGGCATATCCTGTTGGTAAGATCGCTTTGGAGGTTGTGTTTGGAGATGAGCATGATTCCAGGTCTGACAAATTGACCTTTGAAGTGGTGAAGATCCGGAGCCCGTATCACGCACTGTTTGGACGGCCGGCTTACGCAAAATTCATGGTGAGACCCTGCTATATCTATTTACAGCTCAAAATGCCGGGTCACAAGGGGACTATAACAGTACATGGAAGTCAAAAGATCGCTTTGGATTGTGAAGAAGGTGATGCGGCTTATGTTGAGTCGATTTGTGCTACAGAGGAGCTGAAGTTTTATAAGGACAATGTTGATCCGGCAGACATGACCCCTTTGAAGAAGCGCACCACTGAACATGACCCGACCCTGAAATTCAAACCGGCTGATGAGACTAAGCTTGTTGACTTTGTTCCTGGTGATTCATCCAAACAGTTTAGCATCAGCACCAATCTAGATCCGAAATAGGAAAGCACGCTCATCGAGTTCATCTGTGAGAACCGGGACATTTTTGCATGGAAGCCTTCTGACATGCCAGGTGTACCGAAGGAACTCGCTGAGCACACTCTCAATATTGATCCTAAGTTTAAACCTGTCAAGCAATTTCTTCACCGCTTTAACGAAGAAAGACGCAAGGCCATTGGTGAAGAGGTAGCCCGGCTGTTGGCTGCTGGATGTATCATCGAAGTATTTCACCCTGAGTGGTTGGCTAATCCGGTACTCGTTCTTAAGAAAAACGGCACTTGGTGTATGTGTGTGGACTACACAGATTTGAACAAGGCTTGTCCGGTAGATCCTTTTGCTCTCCCGTGTATTGATCAGATTATTGATGTGACGGCGGGTTGTGAGCGCCTGAGTTTCTTGGATGCTTATTCAGGTTATCAGCAGATTAAAATGGCAGTTAAGGACCAGGAGAAGACAGCCTTCATCACTCCCTTTGGAGCCTTCTGCTATGTTTCTATGCCCTTTGGGCTCAAAAGTGCCTAGGCAACTTATCAGCGTTGTGTGCAAAATTGTCTTCACACGCAGATTGGGCGTATTGTTCATGCCTATGTGGATGACATTGTGGTAAAATCCAAGAAGAAGGAAACCCTGATAGATGACCTCAAGGAAATGTTTGACAATCTTCGGGGTTACAAAATGATGCTTAATCCGGACAAGTGTGTTTTTGGTGTTCCAGCAGGCAAGCTCTTAGGTTTTCTGGTGTCCAACAGAGGCATTGAGGCTAATCCGGAAAAAATCAAAGGGATTACATCTTTGGCTAAACCGAAGTGTATCAATGATGTTCAGTGTTTGGCGGGTCGGATTGCAACCCTTAGCAGGTTTATCAGCCGTTTGGGAGAGAAGGCAATCCCTTTGTACCAGATGTTAAAAAAGACAGACGATTTCGTTTGGAGCGATGCAGCCAATGCGGCGTTTGAGGACTTAAAGCGGCAGTTGATTGAACCGCTGGTTCTTGCTGCTCTGGTTGACAAAGAGCCCTTGTTATTATACGTGGCTGCTAATGCCCGTGTTGTCAGCGTGGCAATTGTGGTGGAGCGCAAGGAGGCTGGTAAGGAATATCCAGTTCAACGGTCGGTTTACTATATCAGCGAAGTACTTATCGAGTCAAAGCAACGGTATCCGCATTGGCAGAAGCTGGTTTATGGGGTGTTTATGGCTAGTCGGAAGCTAAAACAATACTTTCAAGGTCATCCCATTACAGTAGTCAGTTCAGCTCCTTTGGGCCATATAATTCAGAACAGGGAGGCAACTGGCCGGGTTGCAAAGTGGGCGATTGAGCTTGGCCCGCATGGGTTGAAGTATATGCCTCGGACATCAATTAAGTCACAGGCACTTGTTGACTTCATCAATGATTGGACTGAGTTACAGGCACCAGAGGACAAACCGGATAATACATACTGGACTATTCACTTTGATGGATCCAGGCAATTGGAAGGCTCGGGGGCTGGAGTTGTTCTTACTTCCCCTCGAGGTGATAAAATTTGTTATGTTCTCCGCTTAATGTTTCCCTGTACTAATAATGCAGCTGAGTACGAGGCCTTACTCCATGGTCTCCGAGTGGCTAAGGAAATGAACTTAAGCCGGGTTCGCTGTTTTGGAGATTCTGATCTGGTGGCTCAGCAAGTTTCTGGTACTTGGGATTCTAAGGATCCACTCATGGCGGCTTACAGACGCGAGGTGGATACTGTGGCAGGTCACTTTAAGGGTTATCAGGTTGAGCACATTGACCGGTGCAAAAACGAGGCAGCAGATGCTTTAAGTCGGCTGGGATCTTAGCGTAAACCGGTACCACCCAATACCTTGTTAGATATCTTGCATAACCCGTCTGTTAAGTTGCCTACAGAGGAGGATTTAGCTGTTCCTGATCCAGAGGCCCAATTGGTGGCCGCTTTACATACCACTCCGGATTGGACGGTTCCATATTTGGCGTATTTAAATCAGGGAGAGTTACCAGATGATGAGGTCTTCGCTAGACAGATAATCCGGCGGTCCAAGTCTATGGTTATTCACAATGGCGAGTTACACCATTGCAGTGTTTCAGGCGTTTTCCAACATTGTATTTGTCCTGAAGAAGGACAAGATATTCTACGCGAAATACATGAAGGGGATTGTGGTCACCATGCCGGTTCAAATTCCCTGGTGGCTAAAGCTTTCCGTCATTGGTTCTATTAGTTGACAGCTCATGCTGATGCGGAGGATCTGGTAAAGCGGTGTGACGCTTGCCAGAAATTTTCACTTCGAGCCCATGTTCCGGCTCAGGAGTTACGGATGATTCCTATCACTTGGCTGTTTTCCACTTGGGGGCTTGATATGGTGGGACCTTTTAAGCGCTCCCAGGATAAGAAGACCCACCTCTTGGTGGCGGTTGACAAGTTCACTAAATGGGTTGAAGCGGAGCCCGTCAGCAAGTGTGATGCAGCCACGGCGGTTCAATTTCTCAAAAAGATCATTTTTCGTTTTGGTTTTCCACATAGCATCATCACAGATAATGGCACAAACCTTTCTAAAGGTGAGATGGAGGTTGTCAACGAGAGCACATCCGGCTTGATGTAGCGTCCGTGGCTCATCCCCAGTCCAATGGTCAAGAGATCTTGAAGGGTATTAAGCCCAGGCTTATGGTTCCTTTGAAGCGGATGCCGGGTTGTTGGGTGGAAGAGTTACCATCTGTGTTATGCAGTATAAACACCACCCCAAACCGATCCACGGGTTATACACCTTTCTTCATGGTTTACAGGGCCAAGGCTGTCCTCCCAAGTGATATTCGTCATGATTCGCCCCGGGTTGCAAATTATGTTGAAGCGGACAATGAGGAAGCACGCCAAGAGGCGCTGGACCTGTTAGATGAGAAACGGGACATGGCTTTGGCTCGATTGACGGTTTATCAACAAGACCTGTGGCGTTATCACAGCCGCCGGGTTAAGACACGAACCTTTCAAGAAGGCGACTTAGTGCTCCGGCTCATCCAGGATCAGACTGGTATGCACAAGTTATCCCCACCTTGGGAAGGACCCTTTGTGGTTAGCAAAAATTTGCACAAGGATCATACTACCTCATTGACGTTCGAGAAGACTCACGCAGTTCTGAGGAGGAGACCGGGCGGCCATGGAACATAGCTCTCCTTCGGCCTTACTACACATGAGCCATAGGCTTTTCTTATGTACATATTATGACAATGTATATATTATGATCAATATAATAAACCGGCATCCTTGCTACAAGTAGGGCCTCTGCCGTTCTTCCAATATTCCTTGGTTACAAGGGCGCTTCTACTCTCAAAGCGATGATTCACCTTGTCCATTAAACCGGCTATCATGCCACAGCACAGCTTAGGAGCTTAGGGGCCAAAGAGAGTCTGGATGTTATGCACAGCTCAAACATACGCACCCATTGAGCATAGCTCACAAAGTTACTTGGGGGCTCTTTTGTGCAAAAACCACAAAGAGTTTCAAAGGACCCTTGTAATTGGGTATCGACCCACGGCTTGGAAGCCTGGTGTATTCACCTAAAACCCCGGGTTAACCTGCCTTCATCAAGTAAGCCACTCCTATCCAGGTAATCCTGGCACGACCCGCCGAACGTTTGACAAGTCAATCTTATACAGACCCTGAACTTGTCAAACTTAAAATGACGATTGGTTAGTTGGAGGCCCATCTTAAAAGGCTTTGCAAAATGGTTTAACTCACTGGCCTGGCAGCCCATGAAAAGCCTCGAATTTGGGCCTGGCAGCCATTGAAAAGCCTTGACTACATGGTTTCTTGTTTACTTTTTTGCCAAGTTTTCACCTTCTTGATGAATTTATTTTGAACCGATGTCCTTTGACCCGGTGTGCCTTTTCAGTCATCATGTTAACCCGGTGTTTGTTAACCCGGCTTGGTTTTCAACTATAAGTTGTCATACCATCTTATCAAACCGGTGTTTGTTAACCCGGACTGGCTTTGACTATATGTCGCCAGTATGATCATCTGGTGTTCATTATAACCCGGCATGACTTATTCATCCTATCATTATAGATGAAGGGATATAACAGCTCAAAATTTGGGTTTTCACCCTTACTAAGTGATTTCATATCACAGGTATGAGTTATTCCATATTTATTCTGCTTTGGTTATTAATCAGGCTTTATCTTCGGCACTATGACCCGTCCAGCGGTAAGCCGCCCGGACAGCTCCTTTTATGCACACATACGGATTGCATAATATTATAAAGATATATAAGCCAGCATTGAAATTGGCATGGCGGATCAAGCAACATATATCCCAGTGCACGATGGCAGCAGATCAAAGTATTTTAACTAGCATATTACAAGGCGCTTTCAGGCCCAAAATATGGAATTGTTCTTTCCACAGAACAGAGTTTATAAAGCATCAATCAGATTGTTGGATCAAGCCTCGTCACCAGGTTGACGTGAAGTTGATGGATCATCTGGCGTCGGTTCAGCCTCCTCCTCCTCATCCAGTGGCTGGAAGTCAACGGTGGTCCAGTCAATCCGGGTTAAGGCCTGAAAGACAGCCTCTTCACTTATAAGTTCGGTCGTATTAACGTCAGGGGCGTAAGTGTGCTTACGGATTGGTGGAATAAGATTCTGCACTTCCGGCATGACAGTGTCAACCCATTTGTTGTTGGCATCATAGAAAGATCGGTGAACCGTCAAGTTTGCTTCTTCTGCCAATTGACTCGCCAGAGGACGCATCACCCTTTTCACATTTTTGAGGGCTTCGTTATCAAACTCTGCCCCGTTTTCTTGTTCACTAGGGAAGCCCTTGGCGATATCAACTGGATCCAGGTCAGCTATCCATGCCTCGGCTCGAGTAAGTGCCAACAAAGCGCCAGCCCTAGCAGCAGATCGCTTCATCTCTTCTATATGTGCTGGCGTCATGGATAACCTTGCTAGAGTGTCCTTGATCAATGTTGGGGCCAGATTGTTGTACGAGGCTGCACAGATAACCCGTTGGGCACCGGTATACAGTTGTTCAATCAGAGTATATGCTGCCTTCAGCTTCATCCGCATGTCCGAGCCCAAATGAGCAATACGGCCACCTACAACGGTTTAAGGATTTCATGTTAAACCGACACTTTACACAGATGGTCGTCAAGGAAGCCTTGGCAAGAGTACTTACCAAAAATTGCAGAAGTCATGGCATTCACTTGGCGCTTCAACCCAGATAGCTCTTCCGCCACCGGTTTAAGCGCTGATTCGGCGTCTTCCGCCCGCTTCAGCAATGCATTTTTCTCAGTCTCCCAGTTGACACGTTATGTCTTGAGTCCTTCTTTAAGTTGCTCCATTGCTGCTAAAGCGGTTTTTGAGCTCATCCTTGGCCTTGGAAGTTTCGGCTTGTTGGGATTTGATGTTTTCTTGAAGATCAGCAATTTGAGAGCCTTGGTGATTTATATCAGCCTGTCACAATTAGATGAGGAGCATGTAAATAATTTATCAAAAAGTCCCAAGTATATAACAAGTTATACACTTGGAACTTGGGGATAATGTGAATTGCTTCTTTACTACTGATGTTTGAAGTCCCAAGGATCAATACAAGTTTTAATCTTGGCACTTGGGGGCTAATGTGTGTTTGATCAGGAAAATACACAAGGAAAGTCAACAAAGTACAGTATGGAATATAAAAGTCCCGGTTTGTCTTTGTAAGACAAACCGGCCCTTGGGGGCTACAATACAATGAAGGTACAAACTAAAGAGGAAGGTGTTTGAAAGAGTACCTCATAGCGTTCCTTCATCAGATTCACCAAAACGGCTTCATAATCACGGCTAGTGTAAAGCCGGTTCAAGAATTCGGAATGAAGTTCCTGAGCAGAAAGGCCAACATAGCTAGACAAGTCAGTCTTCCCTTTCCCCTTGCCCATAGCAGCAAATTCATCCTTCGCGGTATGCTTCGATAAAGCAACTGGATTGCCTAGGGCGGTATAAGCAGTACCAGTGACAACAACATCATCATCATCTTTGGCTGGGCTCGGTGGATTGACATTGTCTTTGGTTGGGCTTGGCGGATTGGCAGCAGGGCTTGGCGGTTTGGCCGCAGGACTTGGCGGATTGGCAGCCGAGCTCAGCGGATCAACAATTGGACTTGAAGGCATGGCATGCGGACTTGATGTTTCAACATGTGTCTCCGGGTCAGCCTCCGGCGGATTAGCATCAGTAGCTGGGTCTTGCGGGGCAGAGTCATCCATGACAATATCAGGATTTTCACCAGCATTATCTGGGGTCTTCTCCGGTTCAACATCGTCAGAGGGACCGCTGTTCTTGGCTTTCTTGCTCAATCGGGCCTTGGCACTACAACATCAAAATAAAGATTAGTATGATAAACCAACGCAGGAAGAAACAAACCAAAAAGCAATACACTTACCCAGCGATGGTCTTGAGGGGAGGCAGTTGAGTGGTTGATGAACCGCCAGATGGGTTGGAAGACGCCTGGTAATTCGGGTCAGGCGGATTAAGTGGGTATCGAAAGAAGCCCTTCAAAGGATAACGTTTTTCGGGAGAACAAGTAACCTCTGGATGATGCTTCCGGGTTGGTGTATCCAGTAAACCGGAAGAGGTGACTTGCTGGCCACTATGACGGGTTGTGCGACGCCCTTCAGGTTGCCGTGTCTTCAAAGAAAATTTTGGATCCAAATAAGCAAGAGGGTGAGAGCATTTCACTTTTCGAACTGCACGGTGAAATATTTGAACCGGCACGAGATCTGAATCGGAGGAAAGAGAGATTACCTCGACATTATCCACACGGCTGACCTTCGCATCATCCTGATGATAGTCATTGTTAATAAGATGTATGAAAAAGGAGCCAAGGGAGTCAAGTTCTACCTCTTGATCCGAATCTTCAGCATCTTCGGGCGGATCAGCAGCTTCGCCGGTCTTCTTCTTGGCTGCTTTCTTGGTAGCTTTGCTCTTGGCACGAGGAGCTTTGGCCGTTTTATCTGAAGTCTTCCTTTTCCAAAAGGAGCTATTGAGCTGAAAAAATTAAACAAAGATTTGTTAGAACAATGTTAAAGCGGAGGCAGATCAAGAAAGTACAACATTAAAATCTTTACCGCTGGTGGTTTGTTCGCGGTGTAAAAGGGGGCCAGCCCAGTTTGGTTGCATGCGGCGATTGGTTCATCTAACATCTTCTTCACCGATTCGGTGACTTCATCATCAGTCACTTCTATTTCAGTGAACCGTTGAGGATCCTTGGCGTCGCCGGTATACTCATGCATTAATCCGGAGCGGCGACTTAAGGGCAGGATGTGCCATTTAACCCAACAGCGCACAAGATCAACACCAGTCAAACCGTTGGCCAAGAGAGCCCGGAGCTTGGCGAGTTGAGGAGCATAAGTTTGCTGCTCTTTGGCAGTTAATCGTCAAGGTAATAGGTTGCCGTTGTTAAGCCGGTGAGGGCGGTAACCCGGCAAGGGATTCTCTTCAGCAAGGGCAGTGTTCTAACAGTAAAACCAAGTTTGGTTCCAGTCTTTGGGATGACTGTGGTGTGATGCATGTGGGAAATCAACTTCCTTCCTCTTCTGGATTGATACACCGCCAAGTTCCATGTTAGGACCATCAGAAAACTCAGTTCAGCGGTTCAGATGGAAAAAGTCCCGGAAGAGTTCAACGGATGGCTCCTCTTGAAGGTAAACTTCACAAAATACTTGGAAGTTGCATATATTTGATACAGAATTTGGGCCAATGTCTTGTGGATGGAGTTGAAAGCTCGCAAGGACATCCCGGAAAAATTTTGATCCGGGAGGACTGAAGCCCCGGTCTAGATGCTGCTTAAAAACAATAACTTCGCCATCTTGAGGCTTAGGAGGGCACTCAGGGCCAGGAACCCACCAGGGAAGGACATTCTTTGAAGCTAAAGCGTCTGTTACAACATATCCGTTGATTTGCGTTTCCGTGATCCGGGATGGAACCCAGTTGCAAGTGGTGAATTGCTTAGTCATCTTGGAAACAAACTGTAAAGGGAAAAATGAAGGCCGGTTTACGACAGTTGGTTGGTGTGTACTAATCGGTGTTAAACCGGGGAATTTGGTGAAAGCATATAAGTAAGTTAAACCGGAATTTGTTATTCAAGACAAGACGGCGGTTTAAGTGAGGGCTAATGACATGTGGTGGATTACCAACTACTGAGGTTTAAACCGCCCTTACGTGGAGGAGCCAGAGATGAAAATCCACTAAGTGTTGACAGAAACAGGTTTCACACAATGATGAAATTTATTTGGATCTACCATGCTTCAGTAAAGAAAAATTACTGCGACCTATAATGGCGTTAAGCAGAACAGAGAAGCTCGTGCACTCTACTGAGGGTTCTTTACAAAAGAAAAGGAAGATCTACTAGTACTGAAAATGGATGCGGAGCAACTACCGCACGGGGTCTACGCTATTGTTGGATCAAAACAACCACGGCAGAAGAAAAAACAAAGAACTGAGATGGACGAGGAACTGTACAGATGAACTCGTGAACCCTAGCACAGATCTAAAGATGCGAGAAAGAGAATACTTACCAGTGCAGATCTACTGCGGAGGGATGCGCGAAACTCTGGTTCGATTCAGGGTGATGCAGCGGCCAGAGACGAAGACGACGGTGCGCTCTGTGGCGGTGGCGGAGCTCGAGCAGTGGGGTTCGCGAGAGGAAGAAGAAGAGGCAAGGGGAAAGAATGGAAAGACCCATCGGCTTTATTTATAAAGAGAAAGGGATAAGTAGCAGGCGCAAGAATCGAGGAGCCTGAAGCGGCAAAGAGGGCACGCCTGTCGCCTCGATTTTCGGGATACCATTAATGAAGGGAATCTTTTTAATCTTTTTATATAGAGATGATGTCATGATGGTCCGTTGCTGTGTCTAGAGGATGACGTCATGGTGGTTTAACAAGGTTTACAGGAGAAGACAACATGGCGGTTTACGAGAATATAGGAAGATGTTCACAAGATTTCTTTAAGTATTGAAGATAGACATGAGCAGGTTCAAATCAATCTGGGGCCTAATGTTGGGGATATAACTACTGAGTGTAAACCGGCTAGGAGGGCCCGGTTCACCCTCAACTACATTGAAGCCCACGAAGATCCAGAAGATGGCGTTTTACTAATGAAGCTTAGAGGCCCAGAGCCCAAGGGCGGATTAAGGCCCATAGTGGTAAACCGCCATGGTTATGTAACTTGTAATGTAAGTTAGGAAAGGAGAGACCGAGCCGGACACTTGTATGAGTCGGCCTCGGGACTCTGTAGACCGGCCAGGCGTCAACCTATGTATATAAAGGGACGACCCGGCGGCGGTTCAGGGACAGAGAAAAACAACTCGAGACTCAGGCAAAGCATATTTGCTCCCTGGTCATCGAAACCCAATCAATCCCATCACAACTAAACGTAGATTTTACCTTCATCGAAGGGGCCGAACTAGTATGAAACTCTCGTGTCCCTGGTCCAGTTTAACCCCTTCAAGCTAACCCGTTGCGATGGCTCTGCGACTAATTCCTTCCATGAGGACATCTGACGTGTTAATTCCATGACACTTCCGGTGGCGCCGGAGCGCTGCCGGGGGCCATCATCATCACCGCGATCTTCACCAACACCTCCATCATCTTCACCAACATCTCCATCACCTTCCCCCATCTATATTCAGCGGTCCACTCTCCTGCAACCCTTTGTACCCTCTACTTAAACATGGTGCTTTATGCTTCATATTATTATCCAATGATGTGTTGCCATCCTATGATGTTTGAGTAGATTTTCGTTGTCCTATCGGTGATTGATGAATTGCTATGATTGGTTTAATTTGCTTGTGGTTATGTTGCTGTCCTATTGTGCCCTCCCTGTCACACAAGCGTGAGGGATTCCCGTTGTAGGGTGTTGCAATACGTTCATGATTCGCTTATAGTGGGTTGCTAGAGTGACAGAAGCTTAAACCCGAGTAAGGGGATTGTTGCGTATGGGATAAAGGGGACTTGATGCTTTAATGCTATGGTTGGGTTTTACCTTAATGAATCTTTAATAATTGCAGATGCTTGCTAGAGTTCCAATCATAAGTGCATATGATCCAAGAAGATAAAGCATATTAGCTTATGCCTCTCCCACATAAAACTTGTTATCGGTCTAGTAAAGTAGTCAATTGCTTAGGGACAATTTCACAACTTCTACCACCACTTTTCCACACTCGTTATATTTACTTTATTGCATCTTTATCTAAACATCCCCTAGTTTATATTTACGTGTTCTTTATTATCTTGCAAACCTATCCAACAACACCTACAAAGTACTTCTAGTTTCATACTTGTTCTAGGTAAAGCGAACATCAAGCGTGTGTAGAGTTGTATCGGTGGTTGATAGAACTTGAGGGAATATGTGTTCTACCTTTAGCTCCTCATTGGTTTTGACACTCTTACTTATCGAAAGAGGCTACAACTGACCCATATACTTGTGGGTTATCAAGACCTTTTTCTGGCGCCGTTGCCGGGGAGTCATAGCGTGGGGTGAATATTCTCGTGTGTGATTGTTTGCTTTATCACTAAGTAATTTTTATTTGATGTTCTTAGTTGTTTTATATCTTTAGTTATGGGTAGGAAACGCAAAATACCAAAAAAAATAGTTGTACCTACTGAATCAATGGTTGAAGAACCACTCAAAATCTATCATACTACTGAAGCTTTTTACTTGCATCATCTTAAATCCCTTTGTGCTCGTGCTGAAACCCCAACTAGCTTAGTTGAGGGAAAATCTTTAGATGAGCATGCTTGTTATGTGCGACACCGTTTATCTGAAAAAGGGAAACTTTTACTGGATCAAATTCATCGTTTGCAATGCTATGCTTGGAATTTGTGTTAAATATATGATATTACTTGTTGTTCTGAAAACCCTAAGAAACACCTTCCCTACCAATGTGAGTTTATTGATAATGGAATCGTATCTTCGTATGCTAAGGGTGTTTATAATTACTATGATGTTCAACAAATTGAAGAACTTATTCCTTTTAAGGGTGCTTATGAAATTGCTTCTTTGATTGAAAAGTATGATGCTACCCCTACAAATCTGAAAATTTTGCCATACTTGAATATTGTTATGATAATTATTCTTCTAATGCCTATGTTAAACTATATATTGAGGACTCCTCCGTTGTCCAAGAAGAGAATAATATTTTGTAGGAGTCTATGGAAGAAGAAATTAATAAAACTGTGAGCTCATTGGATGAAAAAGATGATGAGGAGAGCGAAGAACAAAAGGAGGAAGAGCGGATTAGCTACCCGTGCCCACCTTCTAATGAGAGTAACTCTTCAACTCATACATTGTTTAATTCCCCTTCGTGCTTACGAAAGGATGATTGTTATGATCCCGTTGATTCTCTTGAAATATCCCTTTTTGATGATGCTTGCTATGCCTGTGGCCGAGATGCCAATACGAATTATGCTTATGGAGATGAACTTGCTATAGTTCCTTATGTTAAACATGAAATTGTTGCTATTGCACCCACACATGATAGTCCTATTATCTTTTTGAATTCTCCCGATTACACTATATCGGAGAAGTTTGTGCTTAATAAGGATTATATTTATGGGTTGCCTTTTACCATTGCACATGATGATTTTGATAGATATAATATGCATGTGCTTGCTGCTCCTACTTGCAATTATTTTGAGAGAGGAACTATATCTCCATCTCTCTATGTTTCCAATATGATGAAATTGCAAGAAACTGCTTATACTATGCATTGACCTTTACTTAGTGTGCAAGAATTGTTCTTTTATGACATGCCGATGCATAGGAAGAGAGTTAGACTTCATTGTTGCACGATATATGTTACTTTGTGCTCACTACTAAATTACAAATCATTGTTAATCAAAATTGGCTTTGATATACCTTGGGATCCAGGTGGATCCATTACTTGAGCACTATATGCCTAGCTTAATGGCTTTAAAGAAAGCGCTACCAGGGAGACAACCCGGAAGTTTTAGAGAGTCATTTATTTCTGTTGAGTGCTTTTATATAGTCTAAAAACAAAAAAATAAAGAGGGGAACCCAAAACTTTTCAAAAAGGAAAGTGAAACTGAGAAAGACAAGCATTGTTGAAGTGGGACCTAGCCTTGAACTTTGTTCATGCTCACGGAAACTTTGTGAATCTTGATTACAGAAACTTTTCAACAAAAATAATTATCCCCTCGTACAATTCCATTGTATTATAAAAATAATGTGCTAAGGTTTGCCTTTAGGATGTTTACAATGCTTGTTGGTTTGTACGGTGCAGGACGGAAACTTTGGCTGTAGTGCGCGATTTTACATTTTTTTTACTGGAACGTCAAATGGTTCTGATTCTTTTTGCAATGTCTTGCTGCACAAATTGTTTATTGTTCCTAATTTTGGTAGAAATTTTGGGGTACAAGAAGTATGGTGAATGTTCAGATTGCTACAGACTGTTCTGTTTTTGACAGATTCTGTTTTTGATGCATAGTTTACTTGTTTTGATGAAACTATCAATTCCTATCAGTGGATTAAGCCATGAAAAAGTTATATTACAGTAGACATAATATAAAAACAAAATATGAATTGGTTTGCAACAGTACTTAGAGTAGTGATTTGCTTTATTATACTATCGGATCTTACCGAGTTTTCTGTTGAAGTTTTGTGTGGATGTAGTGTTTGATCGAGAATGTCTTGATATGAGGAAAAGGAAGAGAGGCAAGAGCTCAAGCGTGGGGATGCCCAGGCGCCCCAAGTAAATATTCAAGGAGACTCAAGCGTCTAATCTTGGGGATGCCTCGGAAGGCATCCCCTCTTTCTTCAACAAGTATCGGTATGTTTTCGTATTCGTTTTGTTCATGCGATATGTGCAAGTCTTGGAGCATCTTTTGCATTTAGTTTTCATTTTTCTTGTATGCACCATGCTGGTATGAAATAGTCCTTGGTTGATTTATAGAATGCTCTTTGCACTTCACTTATATCTTTTGAGTATGGCTTTATAGAATGCTTCATGTGCTTCACTTATATCATTTGAAGTTTGGATTGCCTGTTTCTCTTTACATAGAAAACCGCCATTTGTAGAATTGCTCTTTTGCTTCACTTATATTTGTTAGATCATGGGCATATCTTTTGTAGAAAGAATTAAACTCTCTTGCTTCACTTATATCTATTTAGAGAGATGAGAGGAATTGGTCATTCACATGGTTAGTCATAAAATCCTACATAAAACTTGTAGATCACTGAATATGATATGTTTGATTCCTTACAATAGTTTTGCGATATAAAGATGGTGATATAAGAGTCGTGCTAGTTGAGTAATTGTGAAATTGAGAAATACTTGTGTTGAGGTTTGCAAGTCCCGTAGCATGCACGTATGGTGAACCGTTATGTAACGAAGTTGGAGCATGAGGTGTTCTTTGATTGCTTTCCTTCTGAGTGGCGGTCGGGGACGAGCGATGGTCTTTTCCTACCAATCTATCCCTCTAGGGGCATGCGTAGTAGTACTTTGCTTCGAGGGCAAGTAGACTTTTGCAATAAGTATATGAGTTCTTTATGACTAATGTGAGTCCATGGATTATACGCACTCTCACCCTTCCATCATTGCTAGCCTCTACGGTACCGTGCATTGCCCTTTCTCACCTCGAGAGTTGGTGCAAACTTCGCCGGTGCATCCAAACCCCGTGATATGATACGCTCTATCACACATAAGCCTAGTTATATCTTCCTCAAAACAGCCACCATACCTACCTATCATGGCATTTCCATAGCCATTCCGAGATATATTGCCATGCAACTTCCATCATCATCATTTACATGACTTGAGCATTCATTGTCATATTGCTTTGCATGATCGTAAGATAGCTAGCATGATGTTTTCATGGCTTATCCTTTTTTTATGTCATTGCTATGCTAGATCATTGCACATCCCGGTACACCGCCGGAGGCATTCATATGGAGTCATATCTTTGTTCTAGGTATCGAGTTGTAATATTGAGTTGTAAGTAAATAAAAGTGTGATGATCATCATTATTAGAACATTGCCCCAGTGAGGAAAGGATGATGGAGACAATGATTCCCCCACAAGTCGGGATGAGACTCTGGACTTTATGAAAAATAAAAGAGGCCAAAGAAGCCCGAATAAAAAAAGATGCCAAAGAAGCCCACCAAAAAAAAGAGAAAAGGAGAAAAAAATGAGAGAAAAAGAGAGAAGGGGCAATGTTACTATCCTTTTACCACACTTGTGCTTCAAAGTAGCACCATGTTCTTCATAGAGAGAGTCTCCTATGCCTTCACTTTCATATACTAGTGGGAATTTTCATTATAGAACTTGGCTTGTATATTCCGATGATGGGCTTCCTCAAATGCCCGAGGTCTTCATGAGCAAGCAAGTTGGATGCACACCCACTTAGTTTCAGTTTAATCTTTCGTACACTTATAGCTCTTGGTGTATCCGTTGCATGGCAATCCCTACTCCTCGCATTGGCATCAATTGATGGGCATCTCCATAGCTCGTTGATTAGCCGCGTCGATGTGAGACTTTCCCCCTTTTTGTCTTCTCCACATAAACCTCCGTCATCATGTGCTATTCCACCCATAGTGCTATGTCCATGGCTTGCGCTCATGTATTGCATGAGGGTTGAAAAGGCTGAAGCGCGTTAAAAAGTATGAACCAATTGCTCGGCTTGTCATCGGGGTTGTGCATGATTTGAATGCTTTGTGTGGTGAAGATGGACCATAGCCAGACTATATGATTTTGTAGGGATGAGCTTTCTTTGGCTATGTTATTTCGATAAGACATAATTGCTTGGTTGGTATGCTTGAAGTATTATTGTTTTTATGTCAAATGATAGACTATTGCTTTGAATCACTCGTGTCCTAATATTCATGCCATGATTAGACATATGATCAAGATTATGCTAGGTAGCATTTCACATCAAAAATTATCTTTTTTATCATTCACCTACTCGAGGACGAGCAGGAATTAAGCTTGGGGATGGTGATACGTCTCCGTCATATCTATAATTTTTTATTGTTCCATGCCAATATTATTCAACTTTCATATACTTTTGGCAAATTTTTATACTATTTTTTGGGACTAACATATTGATCCAGTGCCAGTTCCTGTTGTTGCATGTTTTATGTTTCGCAGAAACCCAATATCAAATGGAGTCCAAACGGGATAAAAATGGACGGAGAATTATTTTGGAATATTTATGATTTTTGGGAAGTAAAATCAACGCGAGACGGTGCCCGAGGGGGCCACAAGGCAGGGGGTGCGCCCCAGGGAGGCAGGCGCGCCCTGGACCCTCCTAGGCACCCCGTAAGGTGGTTGACGCTCTTCTTTTGCCTCAAGAAAGCTAATTTTATGAGAAAAATCTGGGCGGAAGATTCACCCCAATCGGAGTTACGGATCTCCGGATATAAAAGAAACGGTGAGAGGGCAGAATCTGAGAACGCAGAAACAGAAAGAGACAGAGAGATAGATCCAATCTCGGAGGGGCAAAACCCTTCTCCCATCTAGGGAGGAGGTCAAGGAAGAAGAAGAAGATGGGGGGCTCTCTCCCCCTTGCTTGCGGTGGTGCCGGAGCGCTGCCGAGGGCCATCATCATCACCGCGATCTTCACCAACACCTCCATCATCTTCACCAACATCTCCATCACCTTCCCCCATCTATATTCAGCGGTCCACTCTCCCGCAACCCGCTGTACCCTCTACTTGAACATGGTGCTTTATGCTTCATATTATTATCCAATGATGTGTTGCCATCCTATGATGTTTGAATAGATTTTCGTTGTCCTATCAGTGATTGATGAATTGCTATGATTGGTTTAATTTGCTTGTGGTTATGTTGTTGTCCTATTGTGCCCTCCGTGTCGTGCAAGCGTGAGGGATTCCCGATTTGAGGTGTTGCAATACGTTCATGATTCGCTTATAGTGGGTTGCTAGAGTGATAGAAGCTTAAACCCGAGTAAGGGGATTGTTGCGTATGGGATAAAGAGAACTTGATGCTTTACTGCTATGGTTGGGTTTTTCCTTAATGAATCTTTAGTAGTTGCGGATGCTTGCTAGAGTTCCAATCATAAATTCATATGATCCAAGAAGAGAAAGTATGTTAGTGTATGCCTCTCCCACATAAAACTTGCTATCGGTCTAGTAAAGTAGTCAATTGCTTAGGGACAATTTCACAACTTCTAGCACCACTTTTCCACACTCGTTATATTTACTTTATTGCATCTTTATCTAAACAGCCCCTATTTTATATTTACGTGTTCTTTATTATCTTGCAAACCTATCCAACAACACCTACAAAGTACTTCTAGTTTCATACTTGTTCTAGGTAAAGCGAACGTCAAGCGTGCGTAGAGTTGTATCGGTGGTCAATAGAACTTGAGGGAATATTTATTCTACCTTTAGCTCCTCATTGGGTTCGACACTCTTACTTATCGAAAGAGGCTACAATTGATCCCCTATACTTGTGGATTATCAAATGTGCATATTGGCGCACCAAGTTTGCACCTCGTCGGCTGTGAAATTGGAGCCGTTGTCGGTGATGATGCTGTGGGGTACACCATGATGGTGTACGACCCCTGATATGAAGTTTATCACTGGTCCGGATTCGGTCATTTTAACTGGTTTGGCCTCTTTCCATTTGGTGAATTTATACACCATGACCAACAGGTATTTTTTCTTATGGCTTCCTCCTTTAAGGGGTCCGACCATATCGAGCCCCTAGATCGCAAAGGGCCAGTTATGGGGATTGTTTGGAGAGCGGTGGGCGACATATGGCTTTGATTGGCGAAGAGCTGGCAACCGACGCAATGTTGGACGAGGTCCTGTGCGTCTGCTCGTGCTATCGGCCAGTAGAAACATGTACGGAAGGCCTTGCTTACAAGGGCCCGCGCTGCAGCGTGGTGGCCGCCGAGTCCAGCATGAATTTCGTCCAAGAGTTGTTGCCCTTCCTCTTTGGAGATAAATCTTTGAAGTACTCCGGTAGCGCTTTTCTTATAAAGTTGTCCCTCATGGACCTTGTAGGCTTTAGAGCGCCGCACAATGCAGTGTGCCTCGTTTTGATCCTTGGGGAGTTCTTGCCTATTTAGGTAGGCTAAGAAGGGTTTGGTCCATGGGGCGATGACAGCCATGATTAGATGGGTCGAAGGTGTTATTTCGGTGGCGGAGCCTCCGATTATGTCAGTGTGTTCGGAATTTGGGATTGTGGTCGGATCCGGACTAGTATTGCCGGTCTCCCCTTGCCACACCACGGATGGCTTGAACAGCCTTTCCAAGAAGATGTTAGGTGGGATGGGGTCACGCTTAGCGCCGATGCGGGCAAGGATATCCGCCGCTTGATTGTTTTCTCAAACCACATGATGAAATTCAAGCCCCTCGAATCGAGCTGACATTTGGAGGACGGCATTACGATAAGCCGCCATTTTCAGATCCTTGGTGTCGAAGTCTCCATTTATTTGAGATATTGCGAGGTTCGAATCCCCACGCACTTCTAGGCGATGGATGCCCATGGAGATAGCCATCCGAAGACCATGCAACAAAGCCTCGTATTCGGCTGCATTGTTGGAGTCTATGTATAGTATTTGTAGTACGTATTGGACTGTATCTCCGGTGGGGGATGTCAAGACAACACCCGCTCCCAGACCAGCCAGCATTTTAGAGCCGTCAAAGTGCATGATCCAATTGGAATATGCGTTGTACTCTTTAGGGAGTTCGGCTTCTTTCCATTCGGCGACGAAGTCAGCCAGTACTTGTGATTTAATGGCTCGATGTGGCTTATATGTAATGTCGAACGGGAGGAGCTCAATGGCCCACTTAGCAATCCGGCTCGTGGCGTCGCGGTTATTTATTATATCGTTGAGTGGTACTTCGGAGGCCACCGTGATTGAACACTCTTGAAAGTAGTGTCGTAGTTTCCGGGATGCCATGAAGGCCGCGTATGCTATCTTTTGATAATGTGGGCACCGTGACTTGCATGGTGTGAGGACAGTGGATACGTAGTATACCGGCTTTTGAAGCGGGAACTTATGTCCGTCCTCCTCTCGTTCGACGATGAGCACTGCGCTTACAACTTGGTGTGTTGCAGCTATATATACAACATGGGTTCGCCAATGTTTGGTGCGGCCAGGATTGGGTTGCTGGCCAGGAGGGCCTTTATTTCTTCCAGTCTGCCCGTTGCCACATCCGTCCACTCGAAGTGTTCGGTGCATCGAAGAAGGCGATAAAGAGGTAGTGTCTTTTCTCCCAATCGGGAGATAAAGCGGCTTAAGGCAGCCATGCATCCAGTTAATTTCTGGATTTGTTTGAGGTCTGTTGGGGTGGCCAATTGTGTCAAAGCTCGGATTTTAGCCGGGTTTGCTTCAATTCCTCTGTTGGAAACAATGAAGCCCGGCAGCTTTCCAGCGGGAACGCCGAAAACACATTTTTTTGGATTGAGCTTGATGTCATATGTTCGGAGGTTGTCGAACATGAGCCTCAGGTCGTCTATTAAAGATTCAACGTGTCTGGTCTTGATGACCACGTCGTCCACGTATGCCTCAACTTTTTTGCCGATTTGTTTTTCCAGGCATGTCTGAATCATGCGTTGGTAGGTTGCACTATCGTTTTTGAGCCCGAAAGGCATAGTGTTGAAACAGAAAGGGCCGTATGGGGTGATGAATGCCGTTGCGGCTTGATCGGATTCCGCCATTTTGATTTTATGGTATCAGGAGTATGTGTCAAGGAAGCACAATGAGTAGTGTCTTGCAGTAGCGTCGATGATTTGATCGATGTGGGGGAGGAGGAAGGGATCCTTGGGGCAAGCCTTATTGAGGTCCTTGAAATCGACACATGGGCGCCAGGATTTATCCTTCTTTGGTACGATCACCAGGTTTGCTAGCCAGTCTGGGTATTTTATTTCTCTGATGAATCCGGCCTCAAGTAACTTGGCCAGCTCCTCCCCCATAGCTTGTCGTTTAGGCTCTGAAAAGCGACGTAGTGTTTGCTTGACCGGCTTGTATTCCTTCAATATGTTGAGACTATGCTCGGCCAGCCTGCGTGGGATCCCTGGCATATCTGAAGGGTGCCAGGTGAAGATGTCCCAATTCTCGTGTAAGAACGCCCGCAGTGCAGCGTCAATTGTGGGGTTCAGTTGTGCCCCAATGGATGCTGTTTTGTAGAGTCCGTTGGGTGGATTTGGAATTTGACTATTTCGTCCGTTGGTTTGAAAGAGGTGGACTTGGATCGCTTATCGAGTATCATGTCGTCCCTATCCACTATGGAGCGTAATGCAGTTAATTCTTCGGCCGCGAGGGCTTTGAATAGTGCCTCAAGGGCCAGGGCGGCGGTTTTATTTTTGGGGCGGAGTGCTATGTCTGGATCACTGGCTAGAGTGATGATTCCGTTGGGCCCGGGCATCTTGAGCTTCATGTACCCATAATAGGGTATAGCTTGGAAGCTCGCGAATGCATCCTGCCCTAAAAGGGTGTGGTATCCACTACTGAACGGGGCCACTTGGAATGTTATCTCTTCGGACCTATAATTTTCCGGCGTGCCAAATACCACATCGAGTGTGATTTTTCCTGCACATCGTGCCTCCCGACTAGGGATAATTCCTCGGAAGGTCATGCTGCTTTGGTCAGTGCGGCTCTTCTCTATTTCCGTTTTGTTGAGAGTTTCCTCGTAGATGAGGTTTAATCCGCTGTCGTCGTCCATGAGCACTTTAGTAAGCCGGAAGCCGTCCACAATTGGACTAAGGACCAAAGCGGCTCGTGCTCGGACTGTTCAGAATTGAGGTGCGTCACTGGCATTAAAGGTTATAGCCGTGTCGTTCCAGGGATTTATTGTTGCAACATGGCAGACTTCGGCGAGGCCGCGGAGTGCTCTCTTGCGCCTGTTATTCGAGGCGAAAGTCTTGAAGACTGGCAACACTGTATTGTTGTTTTCTGCGGCATGATGCTCTGCAGTATTGTTAATGAGGAGATCCTCACCGCTCTTGGCCACCTGCCAAAGTATCCAACATGCTCTAATGTTGTGTGTTGGTACGATATCTGGTGTGGTGTGAATTTTTCATGGCCTATTGAGCCATCCCTCCAATACGGTTCCATGCCCTGTAGTGGGCTTTGGTTTCTTTTTGATTGGATCGGGTGACTTGCAAGAATGCACCCTTTTAGTTCGGACGAGGGGTTTAGTGAGAGCCAGAGGATCCCAGAATGTTGTCGGGGTTTTCCAGGTGCTTTCCATCGCACAGTACTTCTGTACTATGGCCGCCAAGTCAACGAAGTATGATATGTCACGGTGACTTATGGCGTTAAGGATTCCCTTGTCCATGCAATTTTTGCAAAAGAATAAGATTGCGTCTTCCTCGCGATAGTCCTTAACCTTGCTCATTACAAGGAGGAATCTGGCCCAAAAGTGATGTACTGTCTCTTGGGATTGTTGTCTGATGTGGGAAAGATCGCTTGTATCTGGGTGGGTGGGTAGATTTAAGTCCGATCCCTGACCCGATCCGGGACCCAGAGGCTGAGGAACTTCCGAACTTGGTAGTTCGGGTTCCGGGATGTCACCCAATTTTTTTGGCCCGCTGTCCGATTCTAAATTCAGAGTTTGGGTCATGTCCTCTCGCGAGCGGGTATCCGGCTCAAAGAGCTCGGGAATCCGGACATAGTTCATCCTCAAAACAGACGAAGAGTTGTTGCATTGCTCCTCCACCACCGCTATTTGATGGGTGATCGGCGGAGAGTTAATCTCTCTTTGATCGGGTTTAAGCCCAATCCGATCATAGTCTGTAGCGACTCCCAAAGCAGCGGTGCGATCCAGGAGTTCGTTCAAGGACGAAAGTACCATTGGATCCATCCGCTTGGCGTATTCCGAGCTGACGTGGAGGCTGTTTTCGATGACCCGAGAAGTCATCGTCGGCACGACGGCCGAACGGGCGGTCATGACGAAGCCGCCTAGTCGGAGGGTTTGGCCTAAGGCCAGGGCTCCCCCGGAGGCGATGTTGTCCTTGATAACAAGGCGAGGCATCAAACCTTTTTTCGACGTCACAGTGGAACTCTCAATGAAAGCACCAATGTCGGTGTCAAAACTGGCGGATCTCGGATAGGGGGTCCCGAACTATGCGACTAAGGCTAATGGTAATAGGAGGCGGGGGACACAATGTTTACCTAGGTTCGGGCCCTCTTTATGGAGGTAATACCCTACTTCCTGCTTGATTGATCTTGATGATATGAGTATTACAAGAGTTGATCTACCACGTGACCGTAGAGGCTAAACCCTAGAAGCTAGCCTTTGATTATGATTGTTCTTGTCCTATGGACTAAACCATTCGGTTTATATAGACACCGGAGGGGGCTAGGGTTACACAGAGTCGGTTACAGAGAAGGGAATCTACGTGTCCAAATTGCCAAGCTTGCCTTCCACACAAAGGAGGGTCCCACCCGGACACGGGACGAAGTCTTCAATCTTGTATCTTCATAGTCCAACAGTCCGGCATAAGCATATAGTCCGGCTGTCCGAGGACCCCTTAATCCAGGACTCCCTCAATCACCGTCAGCATGCTACCTCTACATTTACCTACGAGATTAGTTTTAAACCTCAATAATTGTTATTTAGAGCCAGCTTTGAGCATGAACATTGTACCTGGATCTCATTTAGTGCGAGATGGCTACTCATTTAAATCCGGGAATAATGGTTGTTCTACTTATATGAGAGACATGTTTTATTGTCATGCCCCGCTGGTCAATGGTTTATTCTTATTAAATCTTGAACGTGAAGTTACACATATTCATAGTGTGAATACCAAAAGATGTAAGGTTAATAATGATAGTCCCACATACTTGTGGCACTGCTGCCTTGGTCACATTGGTGTCAAACGAATGAAGAAACTCCATGCAGATGGACTTTTGGAGTCTCTTGATTATGAATCATTTGACACGTGCGAACCATGCCTCAGGGGCAAGATGACCAAGACTCCGTTCTCCGGAACAATGGAGCGAGAAACCAACTTGTTGGAAATAATACATACTGATATGTGTGGTCCAATGAGTGTTGAGGCTCGCGGTTGCTATCGTTATGTTCTCACCCTCACTGATGACTTAAGTAGATATGGGTATGTCTACTTAATAAAACACAAGTCTGAGACCTTTGAAAAGTTCAAGGAATTTTAGAGTGAGGTGGAGAATCAACGTGACAAGAAAATAAAGTTCTTACGATCAGATCGTGGAGGAGAATATTTAAGTCACGAGTTTGGTACACACTTAAGGAAATGTGGAACTGTTTCACAACTCACGCCGCCCGGAACACCTCAGTGTAATGGAGTGTCCAAACGTCGTAATCACACTCTATTGGATATGGTGCGATCTATGATGTCTCTTACCGATTTCTATCATTTTGGAGTTATGCTTTAGAGACAGCCGCATTCACTTTAAATAGGGCACCGTCTAAATCCGTTGAGACGACACCGTATGAATTATGGTTTGGGAAGAAACCTAAGCTGTCATTTTTAAAAGTTTGGGAATGCGATGCTTATGTCAAGAAACTTCAACCTGAAAAGCTCGAACCCAAGTCGGAAAAATGCGTCTTCGTAGGATACTCTAAGGAAACCATAGGGTACACCTTCTACCTCAGATCCGAAGGCAAGATCTTTGTTGCCAAGAACGGATCATTTTTGGAGAAAGAGTTTCTCTCTAAAGAAGTAAGTGGGAGGAAAGTAGAACCTGATGAAGTACTGCCTCTTGAACCGGAAAGTAGCGCAGCTCGGGAATATGTTTCTATGGTGCCTGCACCGACTAGAAAGGAAGTTAATGATGATGATCAAGGAACTTCAGATCAAGTTGCTACTGAACTTCGTAGGTTCACAAGGGCACGTTTCGCACCAGAGTGGTACAACAACCCTGTCCTGGAAATCATGTTGTTAGACAACGGTGAACCTTCGAACTATGAAGAAGCGATGGCGGGCCTAGATTCCAACAAATGGCTTGAAGCCATGAAATCCGAGATAGGATCCATGTATGAAAACAAAGTATGGACTTTGACAGACTTGCCTGATGATCTGCGAGCCATAGAAAATAAATGGATCTTTAATAAGAAGACTGACGCGGATGGAAATGTGACCATCTATAAAGCTTGGCTTGTCGCTAAGGGTTATCGACAAGTTCAAGGGGTTGACTACGATGTCACCTTCTCACCCGTAGTGAAGCTAAAGTCCATCCAAATCATGTTAGCAGTTGCCGCATTCTATGATTATGAGATATGGCAAATGGACGTCAAAATGGCATTCCTTAACGGTTTCCTTAAGGAAGAATTGTATATGACGCATCCGGAAGGTTTTGTCGATCCTAAGAATGATGACAAGGTGTGCAAGCTCCAGCGCTCCATCTATGGGCTGGTGCAAGCATCTCAGAGTTGGAACATTCGCTTTGATGAAATGATCAAAGCGTTTGGGTTTATGCAGACTTATGGAGAAGCCTGTGTTTACAAGAAAGTGAGTGGGAGCTCTGTAGCATTTATCATATTATATGTGGAGGACATACTATTGATGGGAAATGATATATAACTTTTGGAAAGCATAAAGGCCTACTTGAATAAGTGTTTTTCAATGAAGGACCTTGGAGAAGCTGCTTACATATTAGGCATCAAGATCTATAGAGATAGATCGAGACGCCTCATCGGTCTTTCACAATGCACATACCTTGATAAGATATTGAAGAAGTTCAATATGGATCAGTCCAAGAAGGGGTTCTTGCCTGTTTTGCAAGGTGTGAAATTGAGCATGGCTCAATGCCCGACCTCAGCAGAAGATAGAGAAAAGATGAGTGTCATCCCCTATGCCTCAGCCATAGGGTCTATTATGTATGCCATGTTGTGTACTAGACCTGATGTAAACCTTGCCGTAAGTTTGGCGGGAAGGTACCAAAGTAATCCCGGCATGGAACACTAGACGGCGGTCAAGCATATCCTGAAAAGTACCTGAAAAGGACTAAGGATATGTTTCTCGTTTATGGAGGTGACGAAGAGCTCGTCGTAAAGGGTTATGTCGATGCTAGCTTCAACACAGATCTGGATGACTCCAAGTCACAAACTGGATACGTGTATATTTTGAATGGTGGGGCGGTCAGCTGGTGCAGTTGCAAGAAAAGCGTCATGGCGAGATCTACATGTGAAGCGGAATACATGGCAGCCTCAGAGGCAGCACATGAAGCAATCTGGATGAAGGAGTTCATTACCGACGTAGGAGTTATTCCCAATGCGTCGGGCCCGATGACTCTCTTCTGTGACAACAATGGAGCTATTGCCCTTGCCAAGGAGCCCAGGTTTCACAAGAAGACCAGGCATATCAAGCGTCGCTTCAACTCCATTCGTGAAAATGTTCAAGATGGAGACATAGATATTTATAAAGTACATACAGACCTGAATGTCGCAGATCCGTTGACTAAACCTCTTCCACGAGGAAAACATGATCAACACCAGAACTCTATGGGTGTTTGATTCATCACAATGTAACTAGATTATTGACTCTAGTTCAAGTGGGAGACTGTTGGAAATATGCCCTAGAGGCAATAATAAAATGGTTATTATTATATTTCCTTGTTCATGATAATTGTCTGTTGTTCATGCTATAATTATATTAACCGGAAACTGTAATACATGTGTGAATACATAGACCACAACATGTCCCTAGTGAGCCTCTAGTTGACTAGCTCGTTGATCAATAGATGGTTATGGTTTTTTGACCATGGACATTAGATGTCATTGTTGACCATGGACATTAGATGTCATTGATTATGGGATCACATCATTAGGAGAATGATGTGATGGACAAGACCCAATCCTAAGCATAGCACAAGATCGTGTAGTTCGTTTGCTAAGAGCTTTTCTAATGTCAAGTATCATTTCCTTAGACCATGAGATTGTGCAACTCCCGGATATCGTAGGAATGATTTGGGTGCACCAAACATCAGAACGTAACTAGGTGGCTATAAAGGTGCACTACAGGTATCTCCAAAAGTATATGTTGGGTTGGCACAAATCGAGACTGGGATTTGTCACTCTGTATGACGGAGAGGTATCTTTGGGCCCACTCGGTAATGCATCATCATAATATGCTCAATGTGACTAAGCAGTTAGTCATGGGATCATGCATTATGGAACGAGTAAAGAGACTTGCCGGTAACGAGATTGAACGAGGTATTGGGATACTGACGATCGAATCTCGGGCAAGTAACATATATACCGGTTTACAAAGGGAATTGTATACGGGATTGATTGAATCCTCGACATCGTGGTTCATCCGATGAGATGATCATGGAACATGTGGGAGCCAACATGGGTATCCAGATCCTGTTGTTGGTTATTGGCCGGAGAGATGTCTCGGTCATGTCTGCATGATTCCCGAACTCGTAGGATCTACACACTTAAGGTTCAGTGACGCTAGAGTTGTTATGGGAATTAGTATGTGGTTACCAAATGTTGTTCGGAGTCCCGGATGAGATCTTGGACATCACGAGGAGTTCCGGAATGGTCCAGACATAAAGATTTATATATGGGAAGTCCTTATTTGGTCGCCGGAAGTGTTCGGGGGTATTATCAGTATTGTACCGGGGCCACCGAAAGGGTTCCGGGGGTCCACCGGGAGGGTCCACTTGCCCCGGAGGGCCCTATGGGCTGAGTATGGAGAGGAACCAGCCCCTAGGTGGGCTGGGCGCCAAACCCCCCTAGGGCCCATGCGCCTAGGGTTGGGGGAAACCCTAAAGGGGGCGCCCCCCTTGGCTTGGGGGGGCAAGCCTTCCCCCCTTGCCCCCCCCCCTCTAGATCCATCTGGAGGGGGCCAGCCCCCTATCCCTTGCCCCTATAAATAGAGGGGACGTGGGAGGGCTGCCGCGCCCTTCCCCTGGCGCAGCCCTCTCCCTCCCCAACACCTCCTCCTCCTCCGTAGTGCTTGGCGAAGCCCTGCCGAAGAACCGCAAGCTCCACCACCACGCCGTCGTGCTGCCGGAGCTCTCCCTCAACTTCTCCTCTCCCCTTGCTGGATCAAGAAGGAGGATACGTCCCCGGGCTGTACGTGTGTTGAATGCGGAGGCGCCGTCCATTCGGCGTTAGATCGGATCTTCCGCGATTTGAATCACCACGAATATGAATCCATCATCCACGTTCTAGTAGCGCTTCCGCTTAGCGATCTTCAAAGGTATGAAGATGCACATCCGCTCTCTCTCTCTCTCTTTCTCTTGTTGCTAGAATCTGCTAGATAGATCTTGGTGATACGTAGGAAAATTTTGAATTATTGCTACATTCCCCAACACAAATGTGTATGTACATACTGGTCCATCGGTCTTTCTGCCACGATGAACCATGGCCCAGTAAGGAGCGGTAGTTGTTCAGGCAGTCCCCTCTATATCGTGTACATGTACGTACGTACATACGGACGGGGACTCAAACGCCTACTCGTGCATACGTACGGCTAGGGCTCGTGTACATGGAGAGGTAGCGGAGGGCACCAATGGCGTCCTGTTCATCGGCAGCCAACCGGCTAGGTCGGAATGGAGGAAACAGTGTCGTGTTCACCGGGAGCCAAATGACTGGGTCGGAACGCGTCCTGTTCATCGGGAGGCAACAGACTGGGGTTGTTGGGGAAAGTAGAAATTTCAAAAAAATTCCTACGCACACGCAAGATCATGGTGATGCATAGCAACGAGAGGGGAGAGTGTTGTCCACGTACCCTCGTAGACCGTAAGCGGAAGCGCTATGACAACGTGGTTGATGTAGTCGTACATCTTCACGATCCGACCGATCCAAGCACCGAACGTACGGCACCTCCAAGTTCAGCACACGTTCAGCTCGATGACGATCCCCGGACTCTGATCCAGCAGGGTGTCGGGGATGAGTTCCGTCAGCACGACGGCGTGGTGACGATGATGATGTTCTACCGACGCAGGGTTTCGCCTAAGCACCGCAACGATATGATCGAGGTGTAATATGGTGGAGGGGGGCACCGCACACGGCTAAGGAACGATCACGAAGATCAACTTATATGTCATGGGGTGCCCCCTGCCCCCGTATATAAAGGAGCAAGGGGGAGGGGCGGCCGGCCAAGGGAGGGCGCGCCAGGGAGGAGTCCTACTCCCACCGGGAGTAGGACTCCCTCCTTTCCTAGTCCAACTAGGAGAGGGGAAGGAAGGAAAGGAGAAGGAGAAGGAAGGAGAGGGAGGAAAAGGAGGAAAGGGGGGCCGGCCCCCTAGTCCAATTCGGTTTGGGGTAGGGTGCGCGCGCCCTTCCTCCTCTCTTCCACCACTTGGCCCATGAGGCCCATTGCTTCTTCCTTGTATTCCCGTAACTCCCCGGTACCCCCGAAAATACCCGAATCACTCGGAACCTTTCCGAAGTCCGAATATAGTCGTCCAATATATCGATCTTTACGTCTTGACCATTTTGAGACTCCTCGTCATCTCCCCGATCTCATCCGGGACTCCGAACTCCTTCGGTACATCAAAGCTCATAAACTCATAATATAACTGTCATCAAAACCTTAAGCGTGTGGACCCTACGGGTTCGAGAACAATGTAGACATGACCGAGACACATCTCCTGTCAATAACCAATAGCGGAACCTGGATGCTCATATTGGCTCCCACATATTCTATGAAGATCTTTATTGGTCAAACCACATAACAACATACGTTGTTCCCTTTGTCATCGGTATGTTACTTGCCCGAGATTCGATCGTCGGTATCTCAATACCTAGTTCAATCTCGTTACCGGCAAGTCTCTTTACTCGTTCTGTAATGCATCATCCCGCAACTAACTCATTAGTCACATTGCTTGCAAGGCTTATAGTGATGTGCATTACCGAGAGGGCCCAGAGATACCTCTCCGACAATCGGAGTGACAAATCCTAGTCTCAAAATACGCCAACCCAACATGTACCTTTGGAGACACGTGTAGAGCTCCTTTATAATCACCCAGTTACGTTGTGACTTTTGGTAGCACACAAAGTGTTCCTCCGGTAAACGGGAGTTGCATAATCTCATAGTTGTAGGAACATGTATAAGTCATGAAGAAAGCAATAGCAACATACTAAACGATCAAGTGCCAAGCTAACGGAATGGGTCAAGTCAATCACATCATTCTCCTAATGATGTGATCCTGTTAATCAAATGACAACTCATGTCCATGGCTAGGAAACTTAACCATCTTTGATTCACGAGCTAGTCAAGTAGAGGCATACTAGTGACACTATGTTTGTCTATGTATTCACACATGTATTATGTTTCCGGTTAATACAATTCTAGCATGAATAATAAACATTTATCATGAAATAAGGAAATAAATAATAACTTTATTATTGCCTCTAGGGAATATTTCCTTCAGTCTCCCACTTGCACTAGAGTCAATAATCTAGTTCACATCGCCATGTGATTTAACACCAATATTCACATCTGTATGTGATTAATACCCACAGTTCACATCGTCATGTGATCAACACCCAAAGGGTTTACTAGAGTCAATAATCTAGTTCACATCGCTATGTGATTAATACCCAAAGAGTACTAAGGTATGATCATGTTTTGCTCGTGAGAGAAGTTTAATCAACGGGTCTGTCACATTCAGAGCCGTATGTATTTTGCAAATATTCTATGTTTACAATGCTCTGCATGGAGCTACTCTAGCTAATTGCTCCCACTTTCAATATGTATCCAGATTAAGACTTAGAGTCATCTGGATCAGCGCCAAAACTTGTATCAACGTAACCTTTTACGACGAACCATTTTTCACCTCCATAATCGAGAAACATATCCTTATTCCACTAAGGATAATTTTGACCAATGTCCAGTGATCTACTCCTAGATCACTATTGTACTCCCTTGCCAAATTCAGAGCAAGTTATACAATAGGTCTGGTACATAGCATAGCATACTTTATAGAACCTATGACTGATGCATAGGGAATGACTTTCATTCTCTTTCTGTTGTGGTCGGGATTTGAGTCTTACTCAATTTCATACCTTTGCAACACAGGCAAAAACTCTTTCTTTGACTGTTCCATTTTGAACTACTTCAAAATCTTGTCAAGGTATGTACTCATTGAAAATCTTATCAAGTGTCTTGATCTATCTCAATAGATCTTGATGCTCAATACGTAAGTAGCTTTACTGAGGTCTTTCTTTGAAAAAACTCCTTTCAAACACTCCTTTATGCTTTGAAGAATAATTCTACATTACTTCCGATCAACAATATGTCATTCACATATACTTATCAGAAATGATGTAGTGCTCCCACTCACTTTCTTGTAAATACAGGCTTCACCGCAAGTCTGTATAAAACTATATGCTTTGATCAACTTATCAAAGCGTATATTCCAACTCCGAGATGCTTGCACCAGTCCATAGATGGATTGCTGGAGCTTGCACATTTTGTTAGCACCTTTAGGATTGACAAAACCTTCTGGTTGCATCATATACAACTCTTCTTTAAGAAAACCATTAAGGAATGCAGTTTTGACATCCATTTGCTAGATTTCATAAAATGTGGCAATTGCTAACATGATTCGGACAGACTTAAGCATCGCTACAGTTGAGAAAATCTCATTGTAGTCAACACCTTGAACTTGTCAAAAACCTTTTTGCGACAAGTCGAGCTTTGTAGATAGTAACACTACTATCAATGTCCATCTTCCTCTTGAAGATCCATTTATTTTCTATGGCTTGCCGATCATCGGGCAAGTCCACCAAAGTCCACACTTTGTTCTCATACATGGATCCCATCTCAGATTTCATGGCCTCAAACCATTTTGCGGAATCTGGGCTCATCATCGCTTCCTCATAGTTTGTAGGTTCATCATGGTCTAGTAACATGACTTCCAGAATAGGATTACCGTACCACTCTGGTGCGGATCTTAATCTGGAAGATCTACAAAGTTCGGTAGTAACTTGATCTGAAGCTTCATGATCATTATCATTAGCTTCCTCACTAATTGGTGTAGGAATCACTAGAACTGATTTCTGTGATAAACTACTTTCCAATTCGGGAGAAGGTACAGTTACCTCATCAAGTTCTACTTTCCTCCCTCTCACTTCTTTCGAGAGAAACTCTTTTTCTAGAAAGGATCCGAATTTAGCAACGAAAATCTTGCCCTCGGATCTGTGATAGAAGGTGTACCCAATAGTTTCTTTTGGGTATCCTATGAAGACACATTTCTCTGATTTGGGTTCGAGCTTATCTAGTTGAAGTTTCTTCACATAAGCATCACAGCCCCAAACTTTAAGAAACGACAACTTTGGTTTCTTGCCAAACCACAGTTCATAAGGCGTCGTCTCAACGGATTTTGATGGTGCCCTATTTAACGTGTATGCGGCCGTCTCTAAAGCATAACCCCAAAAAGATAGCGGTAAATCAGTAAGAGACATCATAGATTGCACCATATCCAGTAAAGTACGATTATGACGTTCGGACACACCATTTCGTTGTGGTGTTCCGGGTGGCGTGAGTTGCGAAACTATTCCGCCTTGCTTCAAATGTAAACCAAACTCATAACTCAAATATTCTCCTCCACGATCAGATCGTAGAAATTTTATTTTCTTGTTACGATGATTTTCCACTTCACTCTGAAATTCTTTGAACTTTTCAAATGTTTCAGACTTGTGTTTCATTAAGTAGATATACCCATATCTGCTCAAATCATCTGTGAAGGTTAGAAAATAACGATACTTGCCACGAGCCTTCATACTCATTGGTTTGCATACATCAGTATGTATTATTTCCAACAAGTCAGTAGCTCGTTCCATTGTTCCGAAGAACGGAGTTTTAGTCATCTTGCCCAAAAGGGATGGTTCGCAAGCATCAAATGATTCATAACCAAGTGATTCCGAAAATCCATCTTTATGGAGTTTCTTCATGCGCTTTACACCGATATGACCCAAACGGCAGTGCCACAAATAAGTTGCACTATCATTATTAACTTTGCATCTTTTGGCATCAATATTATGAATATGTGTATCACTACGATTGAGATCCAACAAACTATTTTCATTGGGTGTATGACCATTGAAGGTTTTATTCATGTAAACAGAACAACAATTATCCTCTGATTTTAAATGAATAACCGTATTGCAATAAACATGATCAAATCATATTCATGCTCAACGCAAACGCCAAATAACATTTATTTAGGTTTAACACTAATCCCAAAAGAATAGGGAGTGTGCGATGATGATAATATCAATCTTGGAACTACTTCCAACACTCATCGTCACTTCCCCTTCAACTAGTCTCAGTTTATTCTGTAACTCCTGTTTCGAGTTACTAATCTTAGCAACTGAACAAGTATCAAATACTCAGGGGCTACTATAAACACTAGTAAGGCACACATCAATAATCTGTATATCAAATATACCCTTGTTCACTTTGCCATCCTTCTTATCCACCAAATATTCAGGGCATTTCCGCTTCTAATGACCATTTCCTTTGCAGTGTAAGCACTCAGTTTCAGGCTTTGGTCCAACTTTGGGCTTCTTCACGGGAGTGACAACTTGTTTGTCATTCTACTTGAAGTTTCCCTTTCTTTCCCTTTGCCCTTTTCTTGAAAGTAGTGGTCTTGTCCATCATCAACACTTGATGCTCTTTCTTGATTTCTACCTTCATCGATTTCAACATCACGAAGAGCTCGGGAATCGTTTTCGTCATCCCTTGCATACTATAGTTCATCACAAAGTTCTAGTAACTTAGTGATGGTGACTAGAGAATTCTGTCAATCACTATCTTATCTGGAAGATTAACTCCCACTTGATTTGAGCGATTGAAGTACCCAGACAATTTGAGCACATGCTCACTAGTTGAGCGATTCTCCTCCATCTTTTAGCTATAGAACTTGCTGGAGACTTCATATCTCTCAACTCGGTTATTTGCTTGAAATATTAACTTCAACTCGTGGAACATCTCATATGGCCCATGACGTTAAAAACGTCTTTTGAAGTCCCGATTCTAAGCTGTTAAGCATGGTGCACTAAACTATTAAGTAGTCATCATATTGAGCTAGCCAAACATTCATAACGTCTACATCTGCTCCTGCAATAGGTCCGTCACCTAGCGGTGCATTAAGGACATAATTCTTCTGTGCAGCAACGAGGATAAACCTCAGACCATGGATCCAATCCGCATCATTTCTACTAACATCTTTCAACACAGTTTTCTCTAGGAACATATCAAAATAAACATATGAAAGCAACAACGTGAGCTATTGATCTACAACATAATTTGCAAAATACTACCAGGACTAAGGTCATGATAAATTTAAGTTCAATTAATCATATTACTTAAGAACTCCCACTTAGACAGACATCTCTCTAGTCATCTAAGTGATCACGTGATCCAAATCAACTAAACCATGTCCGATCATCACGTGAAATGGAGTAGTTTTCAATGGTGAACATCACTATGTTGATCATACTACTATATGATTCACGCTCGACCTTTCGGTCTCCGTGTTCCGAGGCCATATCTGTATATGCTAGGCTCGTCAAGTTTAACTGAGTATTCCGCGTGTGCAACTGTTTTGCACCCGTTGTATTTGAACGTAGAGCCTATCACACCCGATCATCACGTGGTGTCTCAGCACGAAGAACTTTCGCAACGGTGCATACTCAGGGAGAACACTTCTTGCTAATTAGTGAGAGATCATCTTAAAATGCTACCGTCAAACAAAACAGAATAAGATGTATAACAGATAAACATCATATGCAATCAAAATATGTGACATGATATGGCCATGATCATCTTGCGCCTTTGATCTCCATCTCCATAGTACTGTCATGATTAGGGATGGCACCCGCCGGGTTCGGGTACGGGTATAGTTAGCCCATACCCTTACCCATCCTCCTGGAGCTTACCCATCACCCGTGCCCATACCCGTCAACGGGTACAATTTTTTCCCATACCCATCACCCGACAGGGTAAATGGGTACCCACGGGGAAAAATACCCGTGTGCGCACATCAACTTGAGCAAAAAGTAATCATAATCGACAAGATGTCATTGACCTCTTTTGTTTCATTTCTAGCCAAACTTCAGAAATTATCTTCTATTTGCGTACTTCGTTGACCTCTTCCATCTCCTCCTGTACATCTTAATCATTGAAAATAACAACATTGAATTCAAAAAAAAGAACAACATGATCTCCATCTTCATCCATTGGGGCAGATGTATCATTGGCATATTCACAACGAACATGTACTTGGCTGCTGAGCTTGTACTACTGCAAAAGGAGCATCAATAACAAAATAGACATCAAATTCATATATATGTAGTCTACTGAATATAATACTTGATTCTTACTGAGCACTGAAATTACGATGCTCATATATACATAATACACTACGTACTGAAATCTTTTACTTATATAACATATCTACATCGAATATCTTCTATATATAGAAAAATCATATTCATCACAATAGCTATATACTGTATACATCTTGTATAAGCAGAAACCAATGATTATATGCACGAATGCATCACCTCATCCATATAAAAAAACTACAAGATCAATGCGCTATCCATCGACAAGATCGGGGTTGTCATGCCATGCTCCTGGCCGTGGTGGAGCTGTGGTGGTCGCTGCCCTTAGACTAAATCTGCATGAGTGTGAGCTGCATCTGCTTCTCCCGGTCGCCGTCCTCACACAAGTTGTGGTCCTCATCCGCAAGGTCCATGGTGTCCAAGTGACTGGAGGCGCTAGCAACGGCGAGGCACTGAGCAGCTGGCGGCGGCGACTAGCGATAGCCGATGGACGAGGAGGCGAGGAGATGAAATGAGACGAGGAGATGAGGAGGATATCTATCTAAATATGGGCTATGATCACACGTATTCATTATTCACCATCACCTAATCACGTTAATCTAGGAGAGAAGGAGAGATTTATGGGATTCGTTCTGCCATTACATGTTTCCTTTCCATGTTTACCGGGTCACCCATGTTTACCATGTAGCTACTGCCAACGTGGGCTACTCATGTAGTCAATGGCTATGGGATTAGACTCATTTTGTGGGAAATTAAATTAGATAAATGAATAATAAGGGCCCACTTAACATATTTTATGTGGGTCTATGGGTACACGGGTATGGGTTATGACATTCCATACCCGTACCCACTGTACCCGATGGGTTTAATATTTTTTCTATTTATATACCCATGGGTAATCATTTATTCCATACCCTTACCCTAATAGGGTTTTTACCCGCCGGGTATGCGGGTAACGGGTACCCATTGCCATCCCTAGTCATGATCTCTATCGTCACCGGCACGACACCATGTCTTCATCATCTTGACCTATATCAATGTGTCGTCATATGGTCGTCTCTCCAACTATTGCTCTTGCAACTATTGCTATCGCATAGCGATAAAGTAAAGCAATCATTTGGCACTTGCATCTTATGCAACAAAGAGACAACCATAGAGCTTCTGCCAGTTGCCAATAACTTCAACAAAACATGATCATCTCATACAACAACTTATATCTCATCACGTCTTGACCATATCACATCACAACATGCCCTGCAAAAACAAGTTAGACGTCCTCTACTTTGTTGTTGCAAGTTTTACGTGGCTGCTACGGGCTGAGCAAGAACCGTTCTTACCTACGCATCAAAAACCACAACGATAGTTCGTCAAGTTGGTGTTGTTTTAACCTTCGCAAGGACCGGGCGTAGCCACACTCGGTTCAACTAAAGTTGGAGAAACTGACACCCGCTAGTCACCTGTGTGCAAAGCACGGCGGTAAAACCAGTCTCGCGTAAGCGTACGCGTAATGCCGGTCCAGGCCGCTTCATCCAACAATACCGCCGAACAAAAGTATGACATGCTGGTAAGCAGTATGACTTGTATCGCCCACAACTCACTTGTGTTCTACTCGTGCATATGACATCTACACATAAAACCTAGGCTCGGATGCCACTGTTGTGGAACGTAGTAATTTCAAAAAAATCCTACGCACACGCAAGATCATGGTGATGCATAGCAACGAGAGGGGAGAGTTTGTCCACGTACCCTCGTAGACCGTAAGCGGAAGCGTTATGACAACGCGGTTGATGTAGTCGTACGTCTTCATGATCCGACCGATCCAAGCACCGAACGTATGGCACCTCCGAGTTCAGCACACGTTCAGCTCGATGACGATCCCCGGACTCTGATCCAGCAGGGTGTCAGGGATGAGTTCCGTCAGCACGACGGCGTGGTGACGATGATGATGTTCTACCGACGCAGGGCTTCACCTAAGCACCGCACGATATGATCGAGGTGGAATATGGTGGAGGGGGCACCGCACACGGCTAAGGAACGATCACGAAGATCAACTTATGTGTCATGGGGTGCCCCCCTGCCCCCGTATATAAAGGAGCAAGGGGGAGGGGGCGGCCGGCCAAGGGAGGGCGCGCCAAGGAGGAGTCCTACTCCCACCGGGAGTAGGACTCCCTCCTTTCCTAGTCCAACTAGGAGAGGGGAAGGAAGGAACGTAGAAGGAGAAGGAAGGAGAGGGAGGAAAAGGAGGAAAGGGGGGCCGGCCCCCTAGTCCAATTCGGTTTGGGCTAGGGGGGCCGCGCGCCCTGCCTCCTGCCCTCCTCTCTTCCACCACTTGGCCCATGAGGCCCATTGCTTCTTCCTCGTATTCCCGTAACTCCCCGGTACCCCCGAAAATACCCGAATCACTCGGAACCTTTCCGAAGTCTGAATATAGTCGTCCAATATATCGATCTTTACGTCTCGACCATTTCGAGACTCCTCGTCATGTCCCCTATCTCATCCGGGACTCCGAACTCCTTCGGTACATCAAAACGCATAAACTCATAATATAACTGTCATCAAAACCTTAAGCGTGCGGACCCTACGGGTTCGAGAAAAATGTAGACATGACCGAGACACGTCTCCGGTCAATAAACAATAGCAGAACCTGGATGCTCATATTGGCTCCCACATATTCTATGAAGATCTTTATCGGTCAAACCGCATAACAACATACGTTGTTCCCTTTGTCATTGGTATGTTACTTGCCCGAGATTCGATCGTCGGTATCTCAATACCTAGTTCAATCTCGTTACCGGCAAGTCTCTTTACTCGTTCCGTAATGCATCATCCCGCAACTAACTCATTAGTCACATTGCTTGCAAGGCTTATAGTGATGTGCATTACCGAGAGGGCCCAGAGATACCTCTCCGACAATCAGAGTGACAAATCCTAATCTCGAAATACGCCAACCCAACATGTACCTTCGGAGACACCTATAGATCTCCTTTATAATCACCCAGTTACGTTGTGACGTTTGGTAGCACACAAAGTGTTCCTCCAGTAAACGGGAGTTGCATAATCTCATAGTTGTAGGAACATGTATAAGTCATGAAGAAAGCAATAGCAACATACTAAATGATCAAGTGCCAAGCTAACGGAATGGGTCAAGTCAATCACATCATTCTCCTAATGATGTGATCCCGTTAATCAAATGAAAACTCATGTCTATGGCTAGGAAACTTAACCATCTTTGATTCACGAGCTAGTCAAGTACAGGCATACTAGTGACACTATGTTTGGCTATGTATTCACACATGTATTATGTTTCCGGTTAATAAAATTCTAGCATGAATAATAAACATTTATCATGAAATAAGGAAATAAGTAATAACTTTATTAGTGCCTCTAGGGCATATTTCCTTCAGGGGTCCTGTTCATCCACCCCCAACCGGCTCGATCGGGGTCCTGTTCATCCAGCGGCAATGCGCGGCCTCTACCCCCATGGGGTCCTGTTCATCCAACCCCCACCGGGAACTATTCATCCAACCCCCAACAACACTCACTGTTCATCAAGAGGCAACAGGTCGATCGGCTTTAGTTAGCAGCAGTAGCGAAGGAATCACTCGATCGGGTTCAGTTAACAGCCAGGGATCGATCGATAGCTCGGGTTCAGTAACGCGTAGCCAGTTCAATCGATCGGCTTCAGTAGGCAAACGCCTCACTCGGGTCCAATTAGAGTCCAACGCCTCGCACCCACGCGCGTACGTGTATGAGAGAAACACGCAAATCTCCGTGCATCGCTCAGTCCCGACCACCCGCTGTAACCGGGAACTTCTCGGATTTTCCTCACCCTCGCTTCTACCGTGATTTTTTCCGTCATGGACGGCCCAAAGAATGTCATGCAGGTGCGTCTCCGGCCCGCCAGGATGAAAACTCCATTTTTCTATCATGATTTTTTGTCATGGAAGTAGGAGCCCACCACATCTATGATGATACCGGGTTTTGTCAAAAGTATCGTCAAAGAAGTGTCATAAGTATGACAGAAAAAAATTGTTCGGCCCAAAATGTCACGGATGTGTCTTTTTTTTGTAGTGGAAGGAGATAGTCTCACATCAACTAGGCATATCAACGGGCTATGGAGATGCCCATCAATAGATATCAATGTGAGTGAGTAGGGATTGCCATGCAACGGATGCACTAGAGCTATAAGTTTATGAAAGCTCAAAAAGAAACTAAGTGGGTGTGCATCCAACTCGCTTGCTCACGAAGACCTAGGGCAATTGAGGAAGCCCATCATTGGAATATACAAGCCAAGTTCTATAATGAAAAATTCCCACTAGTATATGAAATTGGCAAAATAGGAGACTCTCTATCATGAAGATCATGGTGCTACTTTGAAGCACAAGTGTGGAAAAAGGATAGTAACATTGCCCCTTCTCTCTTTTTTCTCATTTTTTGTGTGGGCTTCTTTGGCCTCTCTTTTTCATTTGGGATTCTTTGGCCTCTTTTATTTTTCATAAAGTCCGGAGACTCATCCCAACTTGTGAGGGAATCATAACTTCCATCATCCTTTCTTCACATGGGAAAATGCTCTAATAATGATGATCATCACACTTTTAATTACTTACAACTCAAGAATTACAACTCAATACTTAGAACAAAATATGACTCTATATTAATGCCTCCGGCGGTGTACCGGGATGTGCAATGACTCAAGAGTGACATGTTTGAAAATTATGAACGGTGGCTTTGCCACAAATACTATGTCAACTACACATGATTATGCAAAGCAATATGACAATGATGAAGTGTGTCATAATAAACAAAACGGTGGAAAGTTGCATGGCAATATATCTCGGAATGGCTATGGAAATGCCATGATAGGTAGGTATGGTGGCTATTTTGAGGAAAGTATATGGTGGGTGTATGGTACCGGTGAAAGTTGCACGGTACTAGAGAAGCTAGCAATGGTGGAAGGGTGAGAGTGCGTATAATGCATGGACTCAACATTAGTCATGAAGAACTCACATACTTATTACAAAAATCTATTAGTCATCGAAACAAAGTACTACGCGCATGCTCCTAGGGGGATAGATTGGTAGGAAAAGGACATCGCTCATCCCCGACCACCACTCATAAGTAAGAAAATCAATAAATAAATCACGCTCCGACTTCATCACATAACGGTTCACCATACGTGCATGCTACGGGAATCACAAACTTTAACACAAGTATTTCTACAATCCACAATTACTCACTAGCATGACTCTAATATCACCATCCTCATATCTCAAAACAATCATAAGGAATCAAACTTCTCATAGTATTCAATGCACGAAAGTTTTTATTATATCCCTCTTGGATGCCCATCATATTAGGACTAAATTCATAACCAAAGTAAATTACCATGTTGTTTAGAGAGACTCTCAAAATAATATAAGTGAAGCATGAGAGTTCAACAATTTCTATAAAATAAAGCCACCGTCGTGCTCGAAAAAGATGTAAGTGAAGCACTAGAGCAAAATTGCCTAGCTCAAAAGATATAAGTGAAGCACATAGAGTATTCTAATAAATCAAGATTTATGCGTGTCCCTCTCAAAAGGTGTGTATAGCAAGGATGATTGTGTCAAACTAAAAAGCAAAGACTCATACAATACAAGACGCTCCAAGGAAAACACATATCATGTGATGAATAAAAACATAGCCTCAAGCAGAGTTACCGATAGATGAAGACGAAAGAGGGGATGCCTTCCGGGGCATCCCCAAGCTTAGGACCTTGGTTGTCCATAAATATTACCTTGGGTGCCTTGGGCATCCCCAAGCTTAGGCTCTTGCCACTAATTATTCCATAGTCCATCAAATATTTACCCAAAACTTGAAAACTTCACAACACAAAACTCAACCGAAAATCTTATGAGATCCGTTAGTATAAGAAAGCAAATCACCACTTTATGGTACTGTTGTGAACTCATTCATTATTTATACTGGTGTAATATCTACTGTATTCCAACTTCTCCATGGTTCATACCCCCCGATACTACCCATAGATTATTCATCAAAATAAGCAAACAACACAAAGAAAACAGAATCTGTCAAAAACAGAATAGTCTGTAGCAATCTGAAAACTTCGAACACTTATGTAACTCCAAAAATTCTTAAAAGTTAGGACAACCTGGGAAATTTGTATATAAATCTTGTGTAAAAAATTAAGATCAAAAGAACGGTTCTGTGAATTATGAAAATTATTTATCTGGGTGCAAAGGTTTCTGATTTTCAGCAAGATCAAATCAACTATCACCATAAGCCATCCCAAAGGTCTTACTTGGCACAAACACTAATTAAAACACAAAAACACATCTAACCAGAGGCTATATAAATTATTTATTGCAAAACATCAAGGATAAATATTGGGTTGTCTCCCAACAAGCGCTTTTCTTTAAAGCCTTTTAGCTAGGCATTGGTAATTTTGTTGATGCTCACATAAAAGAGAAGAATTGAAAAGCAAAGAGAGCATCATAAAACACGTGACAAACACATCTAAGTCTAACATACTTCCTATGCATAGGCATTTTTATAAGCAAACAAATTATCAAGGCAAGCAAAAACTGGCATATGCAAGGAAGAAGAAAGAGACGATAGCAATCTCAACATGAAGAGGGGTAATTTAGTAACATGAAAATTTCTACAACCATATTTTCCTCTCTCATAATAATTACATGTAGGATCATAAGCAAATTCAACAATATAGCTATCACATAACATATTCTCAACACGATCCACATGCATGTGAAGTTGACACTCTTCCAAAATAGTGGGATTAACATTAACTAAAGTCATGACCTCTCCAAGCCCACTTTTATCAACAATTTCATAAGATTGAACACTCTCCAAATATGTGGGATCTAAAGTTGACAGTCTTCCGAACCCACTTCAATATTATTGCAAACTTTGTTATCAATCTTATATTCATCATGGGGCTTAAATAAATTTTCAAGATCATAAGAAGAATCACCCCAATCTTAATCATTGCAACAAGTAGTAGACAGAGCAAAATTAGCATCCCCAAGCTTAGGGTTTTGCATATTGTTAAAACAATTGGCATTAATGGAATTTATAATAAAATCATTGAAATCATGCTTTTCATTCAAGGCACTATCGTGAATCACTTTATAATTTTCTTCTTTCAACACTTCATCACAATTTTCTGACTCACGAATTTCAATCAAAACCTCATAGAGATAATCTAGTGCACTCAATTCACTAGAGATTGGTTCATCATAATTGGATCTTTTAATAAGATTAACAAGTGGATGAGGATCCATAAACTCTTTGGTTTCTGATTTTGAATAAACACACAATTATACTAAATGAATGAGCAAACAAACCAAGAAAGACATAAGGGCAAACAAAAAAGACGAATGAAAGAAGGGTGAATAAAAAGGCAATTCTTTTCGAAAATCGTTTTAGAAGATGGGGAGAGGAATATGAGAGGCGAATGGCGAATAATGAAATGCAAGAGATGAGAGTTTTATGATGGGTACTTGGTAGGCTTGATGTAGATCTTGACTTGGCGTAGATCTCCCCGGCAACGGCGCCAGAAATTCTTCCTGCTACTTCTTGAGCTTGCGTTAGTTTTTTCCTTGAAGAGGAAAGGGTGATGCAGCAAAGTAGAGATAAGAATTTCCCTCAGTTAAGAACCAAGGTATCAATCCAGTAGGAGAAGAACGCGCAAATCACCAATACCTGCACAGACAATCAAACACTTACACCCAACACGATAAAGGGGTTGTCAATCCCTTCACGGACACTTGCAAAAGTGAGATCTGATAGAGATAGATAAATAAAACTAAACAAAAGATAAAATATTTTGGGATTTTTTGGTTTATAGATCTGAAAATAAAAGATTGCAAAATAGTAGATCAGAAATTAATATGACGGAAAATAGACCCCGGGGCTATAGGTTTCATTAGAGGCTTCTCTCATGAAGGCAAATAATACGGTGGGTGAGCAAATTACTGTCGAGCAATTGATAGAAAAGCGCAAAGTTATGACGATATCCAAGGCAATGATTATGAAATATAGGCATCATGCCCGTGTCAAGTAGACCGAAACGATTCTGCATCTACTACTATTACTCCACACATCGATCGACTCCTGCCTGCATCTAGAGTATTAAGTTCATAAGAACAGAGTAACGCATTAAGTAAGATGACATGATGTAGAGGAATTAACTCAAGCAATATGATGAAAACCCCATCATTTTATCCTCGAAGGCGACAATGCAATGCGTGTCTCGCTACCCCTACTTTGTCACTGGGTGAAATCACGCAAGATTGAACCCAAAGCTAAGCACCTCTCCCATTGCAAGAAATACCAATCTAGTTGGCCAAACCAAACCGATAATTCAAAGAGAAATACAAAGATACCAAATCATGCTTATAAGAATTAAGAGGATATTCAAATAATATTCATAGATAAGCTGATCATAAATCCACAATTCATCGGATCTCGACAAACACACCGCAAAAGAAGATTACATCGGATAGATCTCCAAGAACATCGAGGAGAACATGGTATTGAGAATCAAAGAGAGAGAAGAAGCCATCTAGCTACCAGCTATGGACCTGTAGGTCTGTGGTGGACTACTCATGCTTCATCGGAAGGGCAATAGAGTTGATGTAGATGTCCTCTGTGATCGAATCCCCCACTGGCAGGATGCCGAAAAAGGCCCCAAGATGGGATCTCACGGGAACAGAAGGTTGCGACGGTGGAAAAGTGTTTTCGTGGATGCTTTTGGAGATTTAGGAATATATGTGAATATATAGGAGGAAGATCTAGGTCAGGGGGGCACTGAGAGGCCCACAAGGTAGGGGGGGCGCCCTACCCCCTGGGTGCGCCCTCCACCCTTGCCGCCGCCTCGTGGCTCTTCTGACTTGAACTGCAAGTCTCCTGGGTGTCTTCTGGTCCAAGAAAAATCATCGTAAAGTTTCATTCCGTTTGGACTCCGTTTAGTATTCCTTTTCTGCGAAACTCAAAAACAAGGAAAAACATAAACTGGCACTGGGCTTTAGGTTAATAGGTTAGTCCTAAAAATAATATAAAATAGCATATTAATGCATATAAAACATCCAAAACAGATAATATAATAGAATGGAACAATTAAAAATTATAGATACGTTGGAGACATATCAATAACAAGTAGAAGTGGTTAGATGACTATGATGATGATGAGTATGACTTGTTATTAAGATAACGATGATGAGTTATTATTACAATGATGGTGTTGAGTTGTTATATGAGCATGATGAGTTATTATATATATCAGTGGGTGAAATAAATGTGAATTAGATTCAAGTGGAGGCAACCATGGTGCGGAGCGAAAGTACTACTGATCCAAACTAAACAAGTTTGGATTAGTAGTACTTTCGGTCTGCACCATATTGCCTTCACTTCTCTTTTCCACTGATATAATAACTCATCATGATCATAAAATCGTATGATGAGACAACTACATAAAACATGTACAAATACAGCGCCAATACGGAGAAGAAGAAAAAAAATACGGGAAATATTAGTAGTAGCGCGGGGCGTGCATATAACAGCAGCGTTGGTTTAGCAGCAGCGCGCTCTGAGCAACCGCGTTGCTGCTATTAGCGGAAGCGAGGATTCGTAAGCATGCTACTGCTATGTATGGTTAGCAGTCCCATGCTACTGCTAAGGTTTAGCTGAGTAGTAGCGCTACTACTAGCACTACAGCGCTACTATTAGGGTTTTTCCTAGTAGTGTCACTCCATAACTATGTAGACAAATCCAATTTTGGGACGGTGGTAACACGGGAGGGTCATGTAAGTACCTTGAGTAACATTCTTTTTTCCTAATATAGTGAGTCATTACAGTTCTTAGTTACAAATTTACAATGGAGTCGTCGCCATTAGCGGTAGCTCGACCTCGTGCGCCCACTCGACGCACCTGGTCTCGAAATGGCGGCTCCTCACCTCGTTGGGCAGGTAGCTCAGCCAAACCTTGAGCCCCAGGCGCCACCGCATGGTCCTCCCCTCCGCCTCCCGCCCTACCCTCCACGTCACCTCCTCCGGCAGCTCGTCGCCGGCCACCACCAGCCCCCGCATCTTGCTGAACGCTCGCCCAGGACCCCCGTACCGGCGCCTCATGCCGCTGCGCGGGTCGGCCTCTCTGCTACCCGGGCGCCACGCCGACACCTCCGTCCCGGTGGCCGGGTCGCACAGCACGCCCTCGAACACGCCGGCGCTGCCCTCCGCCTCCTGCTCCCACCGCCAGCTCCGGTTCCGTGCCCGCGACGACGAGCGCATCTTCGCCTTCACCCTTGGGTCGCCGCCGAGCTTGTTGGCGCCCGCGAATGCCCCCTTTACGGTGCGCGTCGTCTCCACCTCCCGTTCCGGGTTCCCTGTCGACCGGCCAAGGCTCGGGCCCGTGGCGTAGGACGAGCCGAACCTGGGGCCGACCCAGAGCCGGATACGCGACGGGAAATGCCTCTCGCCGTCCAGGACATGGTCGTCGTCGACGTCGTCTTCCTGGGTGCCAGTGCCGCCCTTCTTGCGATACCCGAGCCGCACGACGCGCACCCGTATGTTGTCGACGCGCACGCCGACGACGATGAAGCTATCGCCGTGCACGGTCACCGCGTACTCCACCTGCACCACGGCCTCCAGCTGCTGGTGCACCAGGCCGTACCGCAGCGCCGGCTCCTCCGGCAGCTCATGAGGCAAGGCCGTGACCGTCGCCGTCGATGTCGCACCAGCGACGCGGGGGATCGCGAGCACCGGCGCGTACCCTCTCAGCACCCAGAGACCGTGCACGTTGGCGGCGTACGACAAGCACGCGACGTCGGGCTTGGCCGGCGACTTGGGCGCCGATTGCATCTCCCGCAGCAGGCACCACTTGGCCAGCATGTAGCCGAGCGACCGCATGAACCGCTCCTCGACGTCCGGGCCGACCGAGAGCAGGAGCGCGCCGAGCGCCGCCGGGGCGCAGCCGGCGAGGGCGCGCTCGATGTCTTTGCCAAGAGCCTGGAAGAAGAGAAATCCAAGGTCCGCGGGGGCCTCCAAAGCGCACAGCCAGAAGAGGCGCATGAGCAGAGCCAGCGAGAAGAAGGGGGAGCCATCAGTGCCCGTGGCCGCGATGACGGCAGACACGACCTCCTCATCCAGCTTCCACTCCGGCGGCGACGTGTCCGGCTCTCTGCTCAAGGAAGTGATGGACGGCGAGAGCGCGGTCACCTCGTCGAGCAGCTGGGCCAGCAGCAGCAGCCGCGGGGCGACCTCGGAGCCTGCCGCGAATGCCTCGGACGACCAGAGCACGCGGCGTGCCACGCCGTTGGCACTGTCTGCGGCGATGGAGAAAGCGACGACGGCCGTACCGCCGTCCGCGGTGGCGGTGCAGTCGGCCTGCAGGACGATGGAGGCGCCCTCGGCCTCGGGGGAGGCGGCGAGGGGGATGGATGCCGTGCCGTTGCCGGTGCCGGGAGGAGGGAGGGTGCCCAGCCACGGCCACACCTCGTCCATGGGTTGTGGCTAGGAGGAAGACCGGATACGTGGGCGTGATGGCGCGCGCGGGCTGTGTGCTTCTGTGGCGTGCCGTTGTTCGGTGTAGCTTCTGGCACGAAATGGAGGTTTGGTTGGTTTGGAATGTGGAGGCCCTGTTGCCCACATAGGGCACGACGTGGACTAGCAGATGTGAACAACCGCCTGACATCTGGCTATTTCTTGTGTGTTCATGTTCTCAACTGCCAAAATGGGCTAACAATTAAACACTCGCCTAGATAAGAAATTGAGTTCAGCCCAACTCCCCTTCCGCCATCAGATACACATCTAACGAATATGGGTGAGTGTATATACGATGTACGAGCATTTGTGTCTGTACAGTGTTAAAAAAATACAAATCTAATGGATGTGCGTATGTACGAGCATCTGTGTGTTAAAAAAAAATACCGACCTAACGGATTGTAGTATTCTTCCTCCTCCTTCGATGTCGGTCTGTCAACCCGTCCTGAGACTCTGACGCCGGCTTCCACCCTCCATGGCCAACGGTGTTGTTGTATGTATCTCTCCGCCTCGTCTTGTGTGAGTCGCTGCCCCTCAGCCTTTCCTTAAAGCCCTACCGTACACCACGCCGATGGCTACCCCCGCACCCGAACCAATCTAGAACTATGTCGTCTCCCATTCTTGATGGTGTTCCTATCTCAGCCTCCGGGCTGCGCTTTGTTGGAATTTGACTGAGCGCATAGAAATTTTCAGGTGACCGCAGAGGGATGCACTATGTGTAGTTACCTAAAAATGATTAGCAGTCATTCACTTTTTACCGTTGCTGGCGTACACACAGGAAAGCCCAACATCGGGACCGGGCTTCAGGCATGCATTTTACATGTTGGATCTTCGAGTTGACACCCCATGACGGCCCATCTTGGCAGCCATAAACCACATGAATGCAAGTTTTGCATGCTGGGTGATCCTACTACATAGCAAATCTTGAATTGAGATTCATGACGAAACGATGTTTTTTAAATTTCTAATGCAAAATTTAAGTGTCACATGATCATACCACAGGCAAAAATTAAATAATACAACAACTTGACAGGAGCCTGAATTATTTTGGGAATTTACTCAAATCGCTCTCCACCTACCGATCAAGATCCAAAGGCTCAACCGCCTTCTACTTTCTCAAGCCTTCTTAGTCCACCTATAATAATGCTAAATCAAAAAAAATGAAGTTTTTCAAGAGAGAATGAATTAGTGGCATTGTATTACACTTAAATAAGAAAGGAAAGGGGAAAAAAGACAAAATTTGTGCACACTCGGAAATTGTGCTTTTTATGCAAGAATAAGCATATAATAGTGGATTTTTCAAAGAAAAAAAAGGGAATTTTCTAAGAAGGAATAGATTAGTGACATTGATATCACCATTAAAAAGGAAAAAATGAAATTAAAACAAAAATAAAATAAAATAATAAAAATTCCTACAAAAGAATGAATTACTGGCATTTGTATTATCTTTTAAAAAGAAATAAAATAAAAAATTGCACACAAATTTAAACTAAAACTCTACTTTTTAAATATGCAAAAAATAAGTACATAGTGCAAGTTTCTTACTCTACATAATTTACACACATATTCACGCACAAAAATAAAATGATGTTTTCTAAAAAATAATAAATTAGTAGCATTGGTATTACCCTTAAAGGACAAAGAAAATAAAAAAACAAATCATAACATAATTTGCACACAATTTACACATAAATTATGTTTTCTATAATATGCAAGAATAACCATATACAATATAAAAAATCACAAAAAATAAGTTCAGAAAGAATGAGTTAGTGGCATTGGTGTTGCCCCTAAAGAAGAAAGAAAATGAAACAAAATAAAAACAAAATAATAAATAAAGTTTTCTAAAGAAAAATGAATTAGTGGCATTGGTATTATCATTTAAGAAGAAATAACAAGAAAAAAAACTGCAGACAACTTTGTATTGAAATTACACTTTTTGTAATATACATAGGTAAACATATAATAGTGCAATTTCACATTTTAATATATACACATATTTGATAGTACTTGTGTGTGTACATTTTCACACACCAACATCTCAAAAATACTCATAAAAAATAAGAAAAACGACTAAAACAAAAACAAAAGCAAAAAACCATAAAAACAAGAAGAAAATAAAGGCAACGGGTAACGGGCTTCAACCCAATAAGCAAGAACAGGGGCAAGTCGAAAATTCAGCCCAGGGAGTTATGAAATAACTCAAGGGGAGGAAAAAAGACTTGAATCTTGACAAAAGATTGAACGATCAAAGAATGTACTCCCTCCGTCCCAAAATTCTTGTCTTAGATTTGCCTAGTTACAGATGTAAATACATCCGTAACTAGGCAAATCTAAGACAAGAATTTTGGGACGGAGGGAGTATATTGCTAAGGTGGACTGCAGAATACTAGCTATCTGACTTGTTTTGCTTAATTAACAGTGTAATCCATACATTTGACAAAAGGATTAATTGCACGCCAATTTTCATGAATTAAGACTATCCAATGCTTAATTACATGATGATTCCACAAATTAATAGCCGGATCACTTGCCATATTATCTGCCCTCAACTTTCAATGCGTGCAAGCAGCGGAAAATCTTAGGTCCTGCTCATGAAGCAGAGCATTGCAGATAGATGCCCATGTTTTTGCACTCAGAAACCAAATACCACCTATGCAAATTCATATCAAAGTATCTCAATATCATTACTCAACCCATGATTGAAGGAAGAACTAGATCAAAGCATGATCAGTACTAGTAATAATCAGAGCAAAAGGATTCAAATTTCACATTAGCAACATAATTGGCAAAATGGCAACATCAATATCAATCAACAGCATCTGGGCATTTGCACGATGAAATGGCATCCATATCAAGGAATTTGAAGATGCCTCAAAGCGTAGTTTAGCAAAAAAGACAGTCAGGAAGCATATAGCTGAATTCAATTAGCAAGCATGCTCCCACCCCCAATCCCCCCATCTTGCAGCCTGCAACCATATTTACACACAGATCAACTGCAACTAGCAGCAATCAAGACTCAAAGGCCACCACAAAACTATTGCATTGTTACCTGGCTGGTCATACTATTAGACTAGTTTCTCATGTCATCCAATTTTTTCTCAGGACATCATCAAAAAAGTTAAGAACATTACCAGTAGTTGCACAGCAGGATCATCTGCATAACTTAGCTGCAGAAGATTTTCAGTCCTAATGATGGCAAAGGCTACTCAGTAATCTCTTCTCCCTGTCAAAACTTCACTGCAACCCTGGGTGGAGTCAGACGACCAGGTTGCCGAACGGTGCCCGGTGCGGGATGCCCTTGCGCCGGTGTGCAGGCGGCGGCGGTGGTGGCGTCGAGGTCTGGTCGGCGGCATTGCGCGGCGGGGAGGAAGGGGAGGAGGCGCTGCGGTCGTGGCGGCAGCCAGGGAACTTGCAGCTGAGCGAGCAGAAGCGGAAGGCCTCGAGCAGGCCGCGGCCACAGCCGCACTGGTTGACGAAGCTCCAGGCGCTGCGGGCGTGCCTCTGCTGCGGGCCGCGCTCTCTGAGGAAGACGACGCGCGCGCCGTTGATGACGTAGGTCTGCACGCCGTCGACGTCCAGGAGGCCCTGGACGTCCGACACGATGAGCACGCTGCTGTAGGTGGAGCGGCGGACCCCGATGACGTGGTGGCCGCGGTGGCCATGGTCGGCGCACAGGGAGCAGAGCGCGCCGGCGACGGCGGCGCAGTCGAGGCAGAACATGGTGCGCACGCCGCCCCGGCGCGAGTCAGGGTGCGTCTTGCACGGCGTGTAGAAGCGCGCGGACATCATGGGGCGCAGCCACCGAGGCCACCGCTCGCCGTCCGCCGACGCTACCTGCTCCTGCTCCTCCACCTCCTCCGCAGACTTCTCGTCCTCCTCAGCCTCCTCCTCCTCCACCTCCGCAACCTCCTCATCCTCCTCAACCTCCTCCAGCTCCTCCTCCTCCTCCGGTTCAGCGCCGTCATCGTCCTGCAGACGACAACAACAAGATTGTTCAGAGACATTGCTCTCCTTGAAAATGGAAACCAGCATGGCCATGCACACAACGTGTTCGTCCGTGGGAATCAGCCGAAGGAGAAGCAGTTACGAACAGATTACCCGGCCAGGATTTCATACATTTCGAACAACAATTACCAGAATTTGAAGACTAGAAGTTGCACAGCAGGAATGAACACAAGAACATAAATCGAACCCCTAAAAGCGGTGGCAGAGGACAAATGAGGGTTTAATAAAGAAGAGGGAAAAACACCGATCTTTCCGAGATGGCGAGATCGATCTTCCATCCATCGCCATTTCACTGCTCCCAGGATCCACCCAACAGCCTCGACACCAGCAATCCGCCCAATGCAGCAGTAACGCACGGAAAAGGAAGGAGGACGATGACAGATCAAGAAACGGTTTCGTTCCTTCCCGGAGTGGAGCACGAGGAATCAAGAAGGCGGAGCACAGGTGGGGGGAGGAGCGAGCAAGAAATGGGGAATGGCGTGGCGGGAGGGTACCATGCTGCGGCGGTCCTTGGGGAGGAGCTCCTTGCAGGGGGAGTCGTGGTCGATCGCCATGGCGGCTGGGCGTGACACGCGCCGCGCGGCGAGGGCGGAGGAAAAGGTGGGGCGCCGCGGGGGGAATCCAAGAGCCGGCGGATTGGTGGGTTGGGTGGACTCCGGAAGCAGAGCCGCGGCTCGGCTGGCTGACTTGTAGTGGAAGTGGTGGGCCGGGCTTGCATTGATGGGCTCTCTCTTTCTTGAGGGGAAGAGCGGCAGTGTGAGCGAAAGCTTGATGCCGCCTCTGGTCGACTCTTGTCCTTCAAAACATCATCCAAGTTAGATAATGTTGTTGAAGAAATGATTGGTTTGCCGTTTACAAGATGAAAAATATGTCGTCCTCCCGGAAAAGAAGGCAGTGAAAAGGGTTGGACGACCACCCCGGATCTAATCAAGCGCGTCAAAGAAAAGAGGGTGGCTAGGTGCGGGGAGCAACGGCGCAGCCACCGTGCACAAGAGGGGAAGAGCACGATAGGACCCCTATCAGAGTCGTGTATGGCCCCGATCAGCATAATAACTATCAGTATGATGATTTTTGGCTAAAATGACACTCTAGTAGAGTCGCCGCATGGGTGCCGATCGAAATAGTTTATGTAGCTAAACGACCTCGTGGCCTTCATATTTGAAGTCTGGGGAGGCTAGCATGGAACTCGCTCCATAAAACAACCACCGGCCTGGAGGGAAGTTTCAGCTTCTACTTCCTAGCCATGGTCGGGTTTGAAGCGCGACACCATACACGCATCATTGTGTCCCGGTTAATCACCGGTGAGTGGGCGACGTGACCGGTAGCCAACGATCCATTAATGGCGTCCACCGCTCCCCCAAATTCCTCGAGACGGTTGTTCGAATGGCCACGCGACTTCGTCCTCGACTATAAAAGCCTGTCGGCAGGGCGTCACCATCACAAACGTTCTGGCACCCATCCCACCTCCTCCTCACTGCCTCCTCCCCTCACATATCCTCATTTCTCAACGACGATGTCGACACGCTAGAACGCAACCTACTGGCTGAATGTGGTGGCGAAGTGGAAGGTCTTATCGACGATGATGTGTAACCGCGGGGGCAAACTCTCTCCACGATGCACCAGCTATGGAAACCATTGGCTCCTCCCACACCGGCGGCCGACCTGACAGTCACTTAGTAACATACATAGTATAGGTAGCAATGTCGCTACTCGAATAGCGGCATTGCTCAGGTTAAAATTGTAAGCTTTGGTATGTCTAATCTGAGCTCAAATTACCCCTCCATTTTTTTTAAATGACAAGAAATTAAAAAAATGAGAACATATGGAAGCAGAATTGTGACAACTCTGTGTTTATGCCCGCCCGCCGTGGTTTCTATATCCATATGGACCACACAAGCATCTTCTACCGCATGCTTAGTCTTAAACCCTCTGTGGCTGATGTGCTTGTACCCTGATAATTGTTCGTTGCAAATTTTTCATAAACTGTAAATCCCTGAAGCCTTCCCGATGAACACCGCGCATACCACTTGTCCTAGCAGTGCATAATAGCAATAGTTGAAGCAACAAGCAATGAAGCACACAAGCAGCAAGCAATTGAGCACACAAACAACAAGCAATAGAGCAGAAGAGCAGTAGTAAGCATGCATGATCATACGTCATAGCAAGTTCAACCTAGCACTACTATGGTGTCATCCTACCACCACATTCAAAAGAGGGTGTAATTCTACCGGTGCAAGTTCATCATCATCATGAGGGGTTAATATACACCACCTCAACAAAATATATATACCATCAAATAGTTTTCAAGCCCTAACTATACAAAGAGTACGTAATGGGTCTAATGGGCGTGTTAGTCTTAGGGTTAATTAGAGATAAGGATCATTTGCTTAGGGGGTCAAGTAAGCCTTGCTTGGAAGTCATTTGCTTACGTACTCTAACACTCTATATATAAAGAGAGGAGATGTATCAATCTAATCAAGCAAGAATTAAGAAGGAAATCCCTTCCCTCTTGCCCGGCCGTGGGCAAAAAAAGGCCCCCGGCCGGCCCTCTCGCGCCCTCCTTCTAGCAGCGCCATAACAGTTTGGTATCAGCTAGCTTCGGTTCGATCATGTCTTCACCGCCGCCAACCCCCTTTCTCCCGCTGCCAACCTCCACCACCGCGTCGCTGTCCATCACCTCCGCGCCGCTGGACTCCACCACCGGCGACTCCATCGGCCAGATACCTCTCTCCACCGCGCCCCCTGCCGCCGTCTTCACCCCGGAGCAGGTCACCGGGGTCCTCAACGACCTGGTCACAGCGGTCCAGGGGATCCGGTTGTACTTAGCCAGTCCCTACGGGCCGCCGCCACCCCCGCCGCCGGCCGCCGCCACTGGTCCACCGGCCCTGCCATGGTGCCCGCCACCCGCGGCGCTCGCGGGACCGCTGCAGCTGCAGCCACCGCCCGCTGCCACCCCGCAGTGGCTGCATTGGCCGTCGCCGACCCTCGCGGTGCCCCCCGCGCCCATCGCCGCCCCCGCGCTGCCATGGCTGTCGTGGCAGCCGCCGCACCAGGCGGCCTCCGCCCCACCCTGGTTGTGGCAGCCGCCGCTCCTAGCGGCCTCCGCCGCGCCCGGCGCTCCGCGGCAGCAGCCGCTGCTGCTGCCCCAGGGCGTCCCCGCCGCGCTCGCCGGGCTGCTGCAGCAGCCGCTGCAACTACCATCCACCGCCGCCACCGCCCCGCCCTGCCTGCAGTGGCAGCTGCCGCTCCTGGCGGCCTCCGCCGCGCCCGGCGCTCCGCTGCAGCAGCCACCGTCGGTTAGCTCCGGCCCCGCATCGACCACGCCGGCGGGAATCCCGATCCACCAGATCAAGTTCCCACCGTCGCCATCACCGCTTCCCCAGGGCGTCCCCATCCAGCAGATCAAGTTCCCGCCGTCGCCATCACCGCTTCCGGCTTGGATCACTACCCGCCACGTGTCGGCAGCGGTGAGGCTGCAGGCTGCCGCGCGCGGCCTCCTAGCGCATCGGCGTGTGCAGGAGATGCGTGGTCTGCAGCTGCAGCTCCTCCCAGCTACACTTCGCTGGGCAAAGGACCTCGCTCTCGTCCGCTGCATCGAGGATCTAGGGCATGCTGTTTTTCCCGCGGGCAGCGACCTTAAAGTTTGCGACATCGACGGTTGGGGGGGCGCACCCCTCCTCGTCATTCTCTATCGCAAGCCCTCCACTCTTCCCTGTGCGGTGCAGACCAACAGCCGTCCGGCAGGGAGAAGGCATGGTGTCACCGACAGGAGCACACCGCGTAGCACAACTGCATTCCGCCATCGGCCGCCGCGACGGCGCCTCTGCTGTTCACTCTTGCGACCACTTTCAGGTGGCCATACACATGCACTCCTTTTGTTCAGGTGGTGTCCATGGGATCCAGGTGGTTGTACATGTGCACGTCCGACGTGCTGATGGTGTCCACTTTTTGTTAAGGGGTCCAAAATAAAGCGTCCTAGTCCATTTCAGGTTGATAATAATAAACAAGCCGAGATGTAAAAGGCTTGTTTTTAGGTGTTAGGTTTGTGTTGCATCGAGTCATGGTTATAAGTTGGTTAGGCTGCAGGTCGAGGACAAGCTGCATGTCCAGGTGGGGTGTAGTGTTAGAGTACGTAATGGGCCTAATGGGCGCGTTAGTCTTAGGGTTAATTAGAGATAAGGGTCGTTTGCTTAGGGGGTCAAGTAAGCCTTGCTTGGAAGTCAAGTAAACCTCTCTATATAAAGAAAGGAGATGTATCAATCTAATCAAGCAAGAATTAAGAAGGAAATCCCTTCCCTCTTGCCCGGCCGTGGGCAAAAAAGGCCCCCGGCCGGCCCTCTCGCGCCCTCCTTCTAGCAGCGCCATAACAGCTAGCTTCGGTAGAGAGAGAGCCGGCCGGGGGCCTTTTTGCCCACGACCGGGCAAGAGGGCCGGCCGGGGGCCTTTTTTGCCCACGGCCGGGCAAGAGGGAAGGGATTTCCTTCTTAATTCTTGCTTGATTAGATTGATACATCTCCTCTCTTTATATAGAGAGGTTTACTTGACTCCCAAGCAAGGCTTACTTGACCCCTAAGAAAGCGACCCTTATCTCTAATTAACCCTAAGACTAATGGGCTATACCGCCAGCCCAGGCCCATTACGTACTCTAACACTACACCCCACCTGGACATGCAGCTTGTCCTCGAGCTGCAGCCTAACCAACTTATAACCATGACTCGACGCAACACAAACCTAACACCTAAAAACAAGCCTTTTACATCTCGGCTTGTGTTATTACTCTCAAACTGAAATAGACTAGGACGCTTTATTTTGGATGTGCACGTGTACAGCCACCTGGATCCCATGGACACCACCTGGACAAAAGAAGTGCATGTGTATGGTTGTTGCTCTGCACTGCACAGGGAAGAGTGGAGGGCTTGCGATGGAGAATGTCGAGGAGGGGTGCGCCCCCCAACCGCTGATGTCGCGGACTTTGAGGTCGCTGCCCACGGGGAAAACAGCATGCCCGCCGCCCGTGGAGGAAACCGCATGCCCAAGATCCCCGACGCAGCGGACGAGATCGAGGTCCTTTGCACAGCGAAGGGCAACTTGGAGGAGCGGCAGCTGCAGACCACGCATCTCCTGCACACGCCAACGCGCTAGGAGGCCGCGCGCAGCAGCCTGCAGCCTCACTGTCGTCGATACGTGGCGGGTAGCGGTCCAAGACGGAAGCGGTGACTGCGGCGGCGGGGACTTGATCTGCTGGATGTGGACGCCCTGGGATGGCGGCGGCGCTGATGGGAACAAGGTCATCGCAGTCCCGTCATAGGGCATCCCATACTGGGCGGCGGAGCTGACTGGCGGTGGCTGCTGCGGTGTCGCGCCGGGCAGCGGCAGCGGCTGCTGCGGCAAAGCGTCGGACGTGGCGGAGGCCGCTAGGAGCGGCGGCTGTCACTGCAGCCAGGGCTGGGCGGTGGTGGCGATGGATGGCAGCTGTAGCGGCCCAGCGAAGGCCGCCTGGTGCGGCGGCTGCCACGGCAGCCACGGCGGCACGGGGGCGGCGATGGGCGGTGCAGCCGGGGACGGCCCGTAGGACCCGGCCAAGAACATGTGGATCTGCTGGACCACCTGGGTTAGGTCCCGCAGCACCCCGAACACCTCCTCCGGGGTGAGGACGGCGGGGGCGGGCGCGACGGAGGATCCCGGCGCGGGCAGGAGCGGGGCAACGGTCGTGGTGGTCGCCGGAGGCGACGAGGTGACCGGCAGCGGAAGAGACGGGCTTGGCGGCGATGAAGACATGATCGAACCGAAGCTAGCTGATACCAAATTGTTATGGCGCTGCTAGAAGGAGGGCGCGAGAGAGCCGGCCGGGGGCCTTTTTGCCCACGGCCGGGCAAGAGGGAACGGATTTCCTTCTTAATTCTTGCTTGATTAGATTGATACATCTCCTCTCTTTATATAGAGAGGTTTACTTGACTCCCAAGCAAGGCTTACTTGACCCCTAAGAAAGCGACCCTTATCTCTAATTAACCCTAAGACTAATGGGCTATACCGCCAGCCCAGGCCCATTACGTACTCTAACAGTTGTCATCATCATCATCGTCGCCATCTCTGTCGCCGTCGAGGATCATGCATGTGGTAACCAGAGGCAGCACTACATCTAGTGGTAGTGCTGGCACAGCCAGCTCCTGAGTCATAGCCCCTTGTGAGCGTCTGCCATGGCAACTGTAAGTGCATCAAGTGCCCCCTTAGTGATTCTGAAGTATTAAAGACAAATGGGTTAACGGCCTAATGTGTTTGTGAGTGTACACAGTGAAGATTTGGTTTAACCCATGGAAGACGACCCCCAAAAATGTATTTCTTCAATTGCAGAGCTTGGTGATGAAATTGGTACGACATTTGAAGAAATTGACGTGAAAACTTTGAAGCATGAAGACTTTTGTTTTTGTAGTTTCTCTCTTCTTATTTTGAATCATAGGACAAATCATACTGTTAAAGGGGGTCTAGGTGAATCATTGTTCAAATTTTCAAGGTGATGCTCTAACCTATACATAGACAAGCAGCTTCGAGTGAAGCCTTTGGAAATCTCCTAAACAGCTGACGAATTAGCTAGCGACAGTGATGAAGTTCATCTAGTCACTCACGAATTGGGTCAGGCTAAGGAGTTAGGATTTCGCCAGTGCGATCTGCCTATCGTGAGGAAATTGAGTGCCCCGACGAAATTGAGAGTTTAATTTTTCGACCGTTCCTGCATCGCGTGCCAGCTGTCGAGTGCATCCTTATCCTTACAACAGTCATGTCTGAAAAGTGCATTTATGAAAATTCATGTTGTGCTTACCCTCTGGCTATAAATAGCCGTCCCCCACAACCACATGTTGGTTCGCTGCTCTGGAGAGAACTTGACACTGTCATTTGAGAGCAACCCATCCTCTGACGACTTTGAGAGAATGCTAAGTGAGAAAAAAAACCAACTAGAGCCAAAGTGATTGATCTGTGTGATTCGACGCCCGTTACCTTTGAAGATTGTCATTCTTTTGGACGGTTAGGTGTCATGTTCTGAGCACCCAAGAGTCATTGCGGTGTGTCGGTGAACAAGTCTGTGAAGGTTTTGAAAGTCTACCTTGAAGACTTATCACGAGTGATTGAGCGAGGTCTAAGTGACCTTGGCTCAAGAGGGATATGATGAGGACTAAGTGTCATTTGAGTTCGTCTCAGCCGCCTCAACCAGACGTACAATTAATACAGCAACTGAAACTGGTCTACCAAATTATTGTGTCTTCACCGAGCCTATATGGTTTGAAATTCCTCATCCCTAACTTTACTTTATTCCGCTGCTGAAGAATTTGTGATCTACCTTCTGATGAATTTGAAGTGGAGTCTTTTATCATGTTGTCTTTAATTTCTTCAGTTCATCTTCATCATGCTTGTATGCATGTATGATTGCATGTTCTTCACCTATATGTATCTTGTATGCATGATTTCCGTTGTTGTGATGAATTAATTGCCTCGCATTTCTATTTCTTCATTCTGATATTCGTCAAATTCTTCAGAGTTTGACAAGTTTTTAAAAATCTCTCATTCAACCCCCCCCCCCCTCCCGGGAGTTAACCTGCGCTTTCAGCAATAAAACCAACACCTTGGTTCTTGTTGTCCAGCATGTGGCTCATAGCAGCCATCAAAGCCTCCTGGTTGAAGTCACCTTGGTCCATGACGACCGTGTACAACTCGGGGGGGCACATCGAGGGACTTGCTCTCCCTGATGACAGTTGCCACCTCCT
>NC_041381.1:109837858-109846345 GCF_002162155.2 Triticum dicoccoides | reverse complement strand
CATCTTCATCATGCTTGTATGCATGTATGATTGCATGTTCTTCACCTATATGTATCTTGTATGCATGATTTCCGTTGTTGTGATGAATTAATTGCCTCGCATTTCTATTTCTTCATTCTGATATTCGTCAAATTCTTCAGAGTTTGACAAGTTTTTAAAAATCTCTCATTCAACCCCCCCCCCCCCCCCGGGAGTTAACCTGCGCTTTCAGCAATAAAACCAACACCTTGGTTCTTGTTGTCCAGCATGTGGCTCATAGCAGCCATCAAAGCCTCCTGGTTGAAGTCACCTTGGTCCATGACGACCGTGTACAACTCGGGGGGGCACATCGAGGGACTTGCTCTCCCTGATGACAGTTGCCACCTCCTTCACGGCCTTAGTCATGCTGGTGAAGACACTGATCTCCTCCATCAAGCCGCCCTTTTCCTCTTCTATCAAGCACAGGGACATGCTCAAGAGGGCCTGTTAGGGCCATCAAGGACTGCCTATGTGTCCGGGGTCTCTGGAAACTCAGACATAGGCGAAACGAGAGGCTCACCGAAGCTTATGGCATGCGTGTCGGTTGCCAGCCCAAGAAGAGGATGTGCTGGATCTGGTTGTAGTTCTGAATGGGTGTGTTGACGAACTCAACGTCTTTGGGCTGGTCCTAAGAAAGAAACAAAGCATTGTTAGTTGCAAGAAGCCAATGGTTGACAATGTGAAATACAAGGGGGCGTGAGCTAACCATAACGTGGCCGGTGTAGTGCTTTGCCTCCAGAATGATCAAGCAAGTGTTCTAATCCCATGAGGCGCCGCTAACGCTAAGGTCTCTAAGCTTGGACACTATGATCCATCGAGCTCTCCACTTCATGAGGCGGTTGTAGACCTGGATGAAGGTCACCTCCTGACAACAGAACTCGAACACCTGCTTGACAACGGTATTCAAGTGCACCTCCTTGAAGCTCTTGTCAGTCCTAACCCCACTAGATATGCATCTTGTTAAGCACGAACGTGGACATGAGCAGCTACCACTTCATGTTGCCCCTACCATCCTTATTTGCCTTTGTTGATGTCATTTGTGCAACGGCAACAGCAACAACAACAACAACACTTGGCTGAGCGAGCACAAAGGTTGTAGGCACAAAAGGAGGACATGTGCCTAAAACCTCGAACACATCTGAATCAGCAGGCATCTGTTCATCGAGGGGCCTGGGAGTCCTCGACATAGGATAGAGGGAACTGGCTCTCGGACAGGACAAGGGTCTGACTAAGGTCTTGCGTTTGCGTGGTAATGTCCTACAATCGCAGCACACATTGACAATGAGCATGTCACACACTACCTGATAATCTAGCTCAACATAACATGATATGAGCAGCAGACAACACTACTAGCTACCATTCCAGTGTATTCAACACTACTCTAGCATGCTACAAGATCACAGTCTCACATATCGACACCCAAATACAACCCTAGCATATGCTACAAGATGCTCACCGATCAAACCCTACCACAAGCTCAAACATCAAACCCAAGAAGGCGGTGATTCTCACAGAGGTCATCACTGCAGCTCGAGGGAGACGCTGAAACAGTCGGAGAAGATGATGTAAGAGTCGTCGCCGCGTGGATTGCGGATGAGGAAGGAGCGCCGCTTACCTTTTCGTCCGTGCTGATGCGCATCGACTGGGAGGCTCGAAAGAGGGGAGTAGGGTGACGAAAGTTTCGGCGATGAGGTGAAGGGGGCTATATAGGGCGACCGAATCAGTGAGAGGAAGCAGCTACAGTAGAGACGTTGTGATAATAATATCTGGTAATATACTGGTTTCTTGGGGGTGAAGCTAGCAAGCACATGATGTGCCTGCCATTCCTGGCAAACCATATGACCCTACACTAGTACACACCGCCCTACCATCTTCCGCATTCACTACACGCTGCGTCCTTGTGTTGACAGACTGCCAGACTGGCGAGAAACCTGAGATGCGCTGTTCATCTCCGGTGCCAAACAGGGAGGCAGCCGGGACCGGTTTAATAAGCAGCAGCACAGACGGAAGCATCAGTCACAGTGATCCAGTAAGTAACTGCTCTTGCTGCAAGCACCTTGCCCATCATTCACGCTGCTCATCTCTTGGCCTCCCCTACGTTACCTCCTCCGTAGGTCCATCGTCCAGACTATCCGAGATGAGATGAGCCTGGTTTACAAGGCCCTCTTCCTCTGGCATAAGCACCATCAGTTCTTCACAACCTCATCTACCATGGATGGTTCTTCGTCGTCGAAGTGCCATACCCGAATCCACGCACGGCAGCCCGTGAACTGGAAACGGGGGAGGCAAGCAAGGGAGCACAAGATACTTGCATTGCATGGATTAGAAACAGGAAAGCACACTGCTGTCAACTTCGCCCCAGCAACAAACTAGGAGAAGAATTGCGCAAACCGTTTTAACTCGCTGCAAAAACTCACATGGCATGCGGCGTGCGCCCGCCCCTCGGTCCGCAGCCGATGATGCTCATGTCCAACATGACAGCCAAGTAAGCAATTTGCATTTTCCTGCAGGCAGGAGCTGGTTAAAGTGATAAAAGAATAAAATGGTAATGCTACAGAACAATCATGATCATCAGAAACACAAATGCAAAGAGAAGCACAACAAGGCACCATTTAACCAAAACTCCAGCAGGAGAGGAAGCTGCTGAGTTGAGCATCAACATTACCATATTACAATCATCTGTCTGTGAGGTTTCTGCATGCATGCATAAAACTGGATACATAAATAAATAACAAAGCCCCTTTGTCGCCTCTAGCAAACCTACAGCCACTGCTGGCAACATCCAAAAAAGAACTAAATCAAGTAAGATGATGGCGCTGCAGAAAAGAGTTAATCCCACGACAAAAGAAAGCCCTACGACGACACGACGACGATATGGACAGGAAAGCCATTCGCTTTCCCTACTGTTGTTTTAGTTCCTTCCATCCGAAGTTACAAAAACTAAATATGGTACAGGGAGAGAGAGCAAGAAAAGCATGCACTATTTGCCCGCCTAATGCTACTACTGGTGCTGCTGCTGCTACCTGTTTCCTATGTCTTTCCAGGGGTGGTCGGCGTCCTTGCCCAGGAACTTCGAGCTCGAGCCGTACTGCGCCTTGAGGGCCGCCACCGGGTCCGACACGGGGCTCACAAGGATCCCGGCGCCACCGAGCCGCGCGGCTTTCCCGGGCTGCTGCTGCTGGAACCCTGAGATGAGCTCTATTCCGTTCCTCTTCTGGAGATCAGCGTAGCTTTCCAGCCGCTTCGGATCTGATGGAAGCTGCTGCCGCAAAGGCTGCTGGTACTCTGCTAATACACCCAGTGTGCCATTTTTAGCCGAGTAAAATGGCACGCTGGCCAATGATGATCTCTGGCATTTCGCTACCCTGAACAAAGACGACTCGGGCTGTACTGTGCTCCCATCCAGGTGAGTGTAGCTCCTCACCACTCGCTCGTCCTGCCCAAAGTGGGCAGTATTTGTGGGCCTAGATGAATAAACCATGCGATCCATTCCACTTCCCAACAATCCTGCTGCTGTCGTTGGCGGGGGAGGCTTGCTTCTAGTTACATTCGATGATGAGCCAGAACTTTGCAAGGATGATTGATGGCTCAGAATTTTCCCAAATAACTTTACATCACCAGGGCGCTTCACCTGATCACAACTCTCAGTGCTTGCCTTGTGGGAACAGGGCTTCAACTGACCTTCCCGTAATTCTTTGCTGCTCCCATTCATCAGAAACCCAGCAGATGTGCTTGAGAGACCTGAGCTGCCCGACCTGCCATTCTGGTATTTGGTTATTGTGAACTGATCCGGATGAGAAATTCCCACACTGCCACTTACAGTGCTATCAGAAAAAGCGGGTATATCAACTGCCAGATGGTGATTCCGTCTGTGCTGCAAGTATCCATCAATATTGCGGAACAGAACATCATGCTGGCTCCGAGATTGTTCATTAAATACTGGGAATTTGCTCATATCCTTGGGCCCTGGAGTATTGCTGACTCTGTTGGCATGATCACCAAAATTTGGTGAAGTTATGGAGGCTATGCCCTCAAAACGAATTGAGGTAGGATCAGGAAGGTCAGAACTAAACTGAACAGGCATCAAATCCTTTGGAGTAAGAGGGGTGACGTGTGATTTTGGCTTTGCTGGGAGCAGATCTGTTGGCACGCTTTGCTGATAACTCAAAGTAAATGCAGGCCTGATACAGGAAACACCGGCCATGTCCGAGAAATGGGCGACATTTTCCTTGCTGCCACTTTCTCCAGGTAAGCAAACAGAGGGAGTTGAATTTCCAGCTTTCACGTGTGCACTCTCAGGTGCATGTTTTGAAGGTCCTTCGTTACTGGATACCTTACTACAGTGTTCCCCAGGTAAGCAAACAGAGAGGGTCAAATTTCCAGCCTTCATGTGTGCACTCAAGGGTGCTTGTTGCGAAGGTCCTTCCACACTGGATTCCTTGGTGCAAATCCCTTCATACACATTGCTCGACTGGATGACTCCAGGTAAGAAAACCGGGGTGGTTAAATTTCCAGCGCTGATGGGTGCACCACTCTCGGGAGCATGTTCCCTGCTGGATACCTGAATGCAAATCTTTTCAGACGCCTTGCTCGGCTCAATAACTTCAACAATGTGCAGACTGGAGCTGATTTCCAGGTGTGCTCCCACAGGCTGCTCAGTCGAAGAGGCCATGGCTCCATTGCCATGCACACTCACTTGGTTACTGTGCTCTCTGTTCTCCATACTCCCTGTGCTCTCAGAAGAATTGATATCGATAGGAGCACATGAAGGTGTTGATTGATGAGTGGCTTCACTTGACTGTCTATGATCAACAGGAATGTTACAATTGTTAGTATCATCTGCCTTGATCTCACCTTCCTCAATTGTTAGGTCCACAATTTCTGGCCCATCTGATCTATCAGTTTCTGACTGTTTAAAGGTGATGCCAGATAGAAGATGCCCCTGAAGGGTTTTATCAGCAGAAGGACAAACTTCCATCTCCATTTCCACAGGAGACTGTGTGCTACAAATAGGAGAATCCATCTCAGCAGCACATGCCTCGTCAGTATCACTCCTACCTCCACTGGCATCACCTGTCGGCAAACCGGTATCGGTAGTCTGCTGATAGATCAAATCCAAACCAAGTGAAATGCGAGCCTTGCTGAAAAATACCTTGCACTGCTCATATGACTTGCTCTTCACATATGAAGAAATTCGAGCAAAATCCTTCCCATGGTTATTCAGAGCCTCAATGAACAGTGACTTCTCATTGTCGTTCCAATCAACTGAATCAACTTCGCATTCCTGGTCTGAGAGATCGTCTTCCTCATCAAAGCTCTTGTCTGCCTCTGGAGTTGCTATAAGATACTCCATTCTTGTGGCACCTATCTTTTGGCCATGATCAGCGGAACTGGTAATGCATGAGCCCATTCCTTCAGGGGAGAGAGTTCCACATATGCCTGCCAAGACATCAGCAGCTACAGATTCCCTCTCGTGCAGAGATACATTAGCAATGCCATCCTTATCCAAAGATCCTTTGGCCACAGCCGAAACATCAGACTTGCAAGAAGTCCGAATGATAGACTTTTCAGTATCTTTCTCCACTCTGTTTGCATAATCAAGACCATGGGCAGCCACGACTGATGCAGCATTTCCAAGCATATCAAGAGATGCAGCATTCTCAGGATTCCATTTCTTTCCAGATTTTGTTCCTAGGTAATTGCCGGTGGGTTGTTGCTGCCGAAGATCCAGAAGTTTCTTAACTTCTCGGAAACTGTCAGATTTATGGTGCTTGTAGTAGAACTCAACACAATCAGCCGTTGTCTTGTGCTGTAGAAAATTGGAGATTTTAGAGAAATTCTTGCCAAATGAAGCAAGCATCTGCATAAAAACTTCCTTCTCTTCATGAGTCCATGGATTTATCACTGACCGCTCCTTCTCAACTGAAACAGGATCCTCAATCAAACCATTCTTGCTGACAAAGCTAGCACTTTCTTTCTCTTTTTCATCTATAATTAATGCTGGCATTTTCAAGTAATTTCTGCAGCGCTTAAACTGAAATTCTGTAAACATCTTGTTTGCAACATCTGATATTTCTGTGGTAGGAAACGTACTCAGATTACCAGCTGTAAACAAAAAGAACACCAAGTCAAATAGGGCTCAAATACAAATGGTATGAAATTGCATGCATACCATAGATACTCATAAGTAAATAACACAAATGTGGTGAGTAAATGCATAAGAGCAGTAAAGGCAGATAGAAGACAAGATAGTTGCAAGCAGAAGTATATTCAAGGGCACATCGAAGACATGCAAAGGTAGTGCAAAGAGAAAAGAAAGAAGAACATTGCAATACTTGTAAAACATATCCCTTTATGTCTATCATCAAGCCATAAAGTATCAATCTGAATTCACTAAGGCATCCTTTATACAGACATTAAGGCAATACAAACATTAAGGCACTAAGGCCTACTGCAGTAACTTCGTAGGAGGTAGCCAAAAGCATAATAATATGTTATAAAACCAACTTATCCATGTGTAGAAATCAAGGGGGGGAAGGCTGAAGTATACGATCTAAATCCAACTACTCCATGTGTAGATTTCGAGATATTGTTCCATACATAGCAGATTTGCAATTTTGTGTATCTGATAGACAAAATGGTAGGTACTAGTTACATTTTGATGACAGCTGGTGTCATCGTTTTCTAGGAATGAGTCTTCTCCAAGAATTCCCATACGCCCAAGGGAGCTTTTTATGCATCGTCCACAACTTTTTATGCATGAATTGCTTTTCTTTGAAGTGCCACGGAAAAATGTGCGGCAGCTTCAACAACAGGAAGGCAAGGTATATATTAGCATAATACCAAAACATTCGGAGGATGTTCCCTTATAACTTATCTATCATAGCACATTTATTTGATTGACGGCTAAACACCACACAGAACTTTTGAAAGGTCAAAAAAGCACCACTGAAACTACATTTTCTACAAGTAAATAATGGGATAATATGTACTGTACTTTCAATAAGCAGAGGGAAATACTGACCAGGCATGCCCAATCGAGAGCGAATAGACGAGCGTTGCCTCTGAGATCCACTCTGTGATGCACGGTTGCTCTGATCAGTGCGTTTATTAGACTTTGGGCGCTGCTTTCTTACAGAGAGGAGCCGCACATCCTCTTTCCACAGGTGCCGCAGCACCTTGAACTTGAAGGTAAGTGCTTGCTCTTTGAATCTTAGTCTATTTTTATGTATGCCAAGCTTCTTTCTGACACTCAGGTCATTCTTCATTTGACTAGATAAACCAAGACATGGTTGACCAGCAGGCAAAGGTTTGAAAACCAGTTCATTAAATTCTTTTGCTATATCATTGTTCACAGCAATAATTGAAGGGATTAAATTACGGCTGTCGATACGGTGTGAGCACTGCCTGGTTGATAAGGCATTGCTGCCATCTGCTTTCATGGAACTAACATTATCATGGGACAAACTAGGCTCCTGCCTCGGACAGTGGGCATCAATTTGAGACCCAGTTCCTTCAGAAGGCTTCAATGGGGCCACATCTGCAGCTACAGCAACCTCAGCTTCAGCAACAACTCCAGGACATGCAACACTCTCTCCCGATGAGACTGCAGTTACACTGCGAACAGGAGCTGTCACAACATCCATCAAGTCTACACCGTTAGCATCAGCTTCCTGCTCCACAGGAAGCTTGCAAGGAGTGAGCACCCCTTGTTCTTTAGGGGAAGATGATGTTCCACAGATCTCAGGCTTGGCTAGAACTTTTGATGTCTCAGGCTTGGCTAGAACTTTTGATGTCGCAGGCTTGGCTAGAATTTTTGATGTCCCACTAGAAGGTGAAGGATTTTCTGCATCTTCAAGAGCCTTGTTTTCTGATTCAGTACTCACTGATTTAAGTTCACATTCCAATGAATCAATCTCAAGCTCAGTCTTCTCAAGCTCCCTGGCTATGTTTTCTTTCAGTAGCAATAACTTACTACTATTTGTCAGTCTTCTCGAATCCCCAGAACAAGAATCTTCATGTTGAAGTAGTTCAGCAAGGACGTTGGCAAGGGAGCCAATGCGATCACCATCAAGTTGACCTAACTTAATGGGGATTTCATCGTTGTAAGCCTGGACCTCCGCCCCAGGGATATCTTTACTGGACATTGTGACTGTATTTGCCGTCAGTTCACAGGATTTATCTTCAGGCACTGCAGCTAAACGTGAAGGTAACAGTCAGTTTTCAAGACATTTGATGTGCATGGTCTCTCCCGGCTCAGTTCCATTATAAACATGAACAAAGTATCTTAACGTAGCATGACAAAATGAAGATGTTGAGGACCAGCAATTAATGTACTGTCGCAACAATATAAATTTAACAGGAAGGTGTCTATTAGTGGATGGAACAGACATACTGTGGATATGGTGAATGCAAAACCAAGGGTAAAAGATGTATTGTGGAGGACCATTTGTTTTTTTGTTTTCTGTG
>NC_041381.1:109835817-109837561 GCF_002162155.2 Triticum dicoccoides | reverse complement strand
TGAAGTACATATGCTATCTCATGGGCACATTTATGAAGTTTAAGCAGAGCATTGTTTTCAAATAAACTATCCTTTTTTCATTCATTACTAATAGAACTGATTCAGCAACAGCATATTGACCTAGATTAAAACAGGAATTAAATTCACATGGAAAACAACTGGGATAAACAAAGGAAAAGAAGGTCAAAACAGGTGTCATACCAGGAGAACTAGATGGAGGTGCAAATGATGGTAACGCCGGTGCCGCCACTGGAGATGCACAAAGTGCAGGTGCAGCTGGTGGAGATGATGGTGCGGCCACTGGAGATGCACAAAGTGCAGGTGCAGGTGCGCCTACAACTTCCTTCTGTTCAACGCCGTCTGGGCTCCCTTCAGCAACAGGTTCAGCAGATTCTGAAGAACCAGGCACCTTCTGCTTCTCATATTTGGCCAAGCCTTGCCCCCATCCAAGCCGGGGCTTCTTCCTGGGTGTCTCCTCCTCAGCCGACTGTGAATCTGCCACAGCCGCAGACTGCGATGGGGCGTTCTTCTCTGAAGCCGCCCCTGCAGTAGCGCTCTGACGAGCTGACAAAGGTCCAGCGCCAGCTGCGTCTGCAGCGTCAGATCTGCTCTCCCTCCGGCGCAGGGGCCGCCAAGGAGTCGCACGGGGTTGGTGTTCTCTATCCTCCCTGTCAGCCCTATCACTGGGAGGGTCGTAACAGATCGGCACAGCAACTGACCTCAGAGGAGACCTCCTCGACGGTGGGGGAGGCGGGGGCTCCTGGTGGCCCCTTGGGAAGTCGCCCCCGTAGCTCCTAAACGGAGACCTCCGGTAGGATCCCCGCAAGTCACGGCCGTCCCTCCGGCCGCCGCCGCCACCATAGCGGCTGAAACCCTTATAGCCGGTGGGAGGGTCTTCCTCCAGCCAGTAGCGGTCGGAGCGCGAGGGCGTGTAGCCCAGCGGCTCGTCGGGGTAGGAGCGGTCATAGGTGCCGGCGCCCTGCCTGTAATAGCCCTCTGAAACAGCAGAAAGGGTGGGGGGGATCAGCGGGGCAGGAGGAGAAGCGTTGCGGCAGGGCAGCGGAGGTGGCGGGCGTATCAGATCTGAGGGCCTGGGAGGCGGAAACCTACCTGAGGAGGCCGAAGACGCGGTCCTGCGAGGCGAGGGCCGGGCGTGGTCGCGCAGGGGCGGCGGCGGCGGCGGTGGTGGGTGGTACGGGGAGTCCCTCCAGCGCGGCGTGGCGGGGGGCGCCGGCAGGAGTGGGTCCCCGGCGGCCGCGTCGTGCCTGCGCCCGTCCCTGTAGAGGAACTCCCTCCGATCCGGCGGAGGCGGAGGCATCCACGGCGTCGTTGCGGTCGTCGTCCCAGCGGCGCGTATCCCCAGCTCCGGCGGGCGCCGCAAATCACATACGCCCGGCAGAGCAGAGCCCGCAGCGTCGCCGGCCTCCTATCCAGGAGCAACCTGCACGAGGACGCGCACACAGGTCAGGAAAAAAAACTCCTGGCCGGAGACGGCCGGCGGCAGGCGGATTCAGAGGTGGACGACTTACAATCCCGGGGGAGGCGGCGGTCAGCGGGCACCAGGGGCACAGGGCGTCGGTCCCCGGAGAAGGAGCACCACGCGGAGGCTCCAGGAACGGGGCGGGGCAGGGGAGGAAGGCCGTCGAGGGCCGCCCGCCTGTGTGGAGGCGGCGGAGGGAGATGCGAACCGTAGCGGAGGCCCGGCGCCCGGAGTCCCGCGACCAGGGAGGCGGGGGCGGGCGGG